>NW_016107318.1:3608918-3684350 GCF_001604975.1 Cebus imitator
AAAAAAAAAAAAAAAAAAAAAAAAACAGAAACAGAATAAAAGTTTAAATGTTTTAGAAACATTCAAGGAAGTAACAAAGGCCATATTTTCCTTTTACTATGCACAAGGAATTTCTATTGAAGTCAATGGGGTTTTACATAAAAATCAATGGCAAATTATGGTCCTTAATGAAAGAGGAAATTATAATTATAGCGCTGCTGGTAGCATCACTATAGTTAAGGCTGAGCAGTCTTTTCCATTATCACTTGTCAACATTTAATAGCTCGGCTCCTTTGAGTCCTACTTGGCTGAAACATGATATACAACTCATCAAGCTGGATGTAATTAGTTATTATTATTGTTATTACATAAACAAATATTTTAATCAGTAAAGTATTTTTTAATTATAAAGCTTAAAGAGAATTTTTTTTCTTAGTAGCAGGTGCAGGAGTGGGAAAAGGGAGAAATAAGGAGACATGCTTAAAAGAAGGTAAATTGAATTTGGCAGGTTCTTCAATTGGAATCACTCATTCTCCTTTGATTGTAGGTACCAATGTGGCCTGCTATGTATTTGAATCTCCTGGAAAAGCAACACTGTGTAAGACTGAGGGAAGGCCATGCCCTGGCTCCTCTCAACCTGTTTTTCTATTGCATGTACAATGCAATTAAATTATTCTATGTTCATGTGCAATGCAATTAAATGGCAACATACCACAAGATTCCTAGAACTTCTCATGACTCACTCTACAATGCCAGTCTTGCTTTACTGAATAAAAGTGTATCATCCTTGGCTTCTCTATGTTATAGTGTCACTCAGTCTGTACAAATGCATAACTTAGTTATGAATAATCTTACATCAGATCTTCTTGATAGAGCCCAAAGGGTTTTTATGACTATGTTGTGACTGCCCTTTTACTCACCCATGTGTGTGGTACCCAGATATTGATAATAATGATGGTTATTGCATGTCATGCACAGATGAAGAAACTTGAGCAGCAAAGTTGTTTTTTGTTTGTTTGGTTTTTTTTGTTTGTTTTTCTTTTAGCTGTGTTTGCACTCAACACTAGAGTTTTCTGGCAAATGCAAAGGCCACCTGTGGCTTTTTGGCAATATTCTTGGACAATGGATGGATCACATAAATAGAATGTGAAAGGAAAAGGAAAATGACACTTGTAAAGTACGTATTATGTTCATTGTGGACTTAACCTACTGCTATGGTTTGAATGGTGGTATTCCCTCCAAAATTCATGTTGAAACTTCATCCCCAGTGCAACAGTATTAAGAGGTGTGACCTCCGGCAGCGATTGAGTCATAAAGACTCTGCCTCCATGAATAGGATTAGGTTCGTTTACAAAAGGACTTGGTGGAGGAAATTTACACCTTTTTACACATTCCATTCCTTTCAACACAGTATTTCTTCCCTCTGGAGGATGCAGCAACAAGGCACCATCTTGGAATCAAAGGGCACCTCCCACCAGATGCAAAATCTGCCAACTCCCTGGTTTTGGACTTCCCAGTCCTCAGAACTGTGAGAAATAAATTTGTTTTTGTAAACTGCCCAGTCTACAGTATTTTCTTATAGTAGCACAATGAACTAAGATACTTACATCACCTCATTTATTCCTTATAACATCACTCATGTGTGGTATTTCATTTTATTCACAATTTATGGAGAAGCAAGACGAAATTCAAAGAAATTAAGTGCTTTTTTTTCCCAGATGGTTCAGCTACTAAGTGGTAGAGATCAACTTTGATCTTAGGCTTATCAGACATGTTCAATGTTCATCCTATTTTCCTTCTTCCTCTCCAAATCCACACACTCGTTCTCTTTTCAACACTGCTCATTAGTACTTTGGTCCCCTTCTTTCAGAGAAACTGCTCTAATCAGGTCCACCAACATCCTCCACTGCCAAATCCAGTGATCATCACTCTGTCCTCATCCTTCATAACCTCTCAGCAGTGTCCAAAGCAATAGGCCTCTTTTTCCTTCTTGAACTCCCCTCTGCTCTTCACTTTCATATTGTACACTATTCTGTTGTAAGGGTTCTTCTGGACTCACTGACAGTTTCTTCTTGGTGCCCGTTGATGGCTCCTCCTTCCTCATTCAGCCTTTACAAGTCCTTTCTTTTCTTTTCTCTGCTCATTCCTTCCTTGAGGGCTCCCATATAGTGCCATAGCTTTTCATCCATCTCTGTGCTGCTGACCACACTATAACCCACATTCTCTACTGACATGTGGACTTGTACATATAACTGCTTATTCAATAATTCCACAACATGTCCAGAATAAACTCTCACTGCCTTCTCATCAGAAAAAAACCACTATTCATTTCCTATTTTCTCATTTGAAATACACCACCCTTATTATAGTTGTTGAAACCAAAATGCAATGCTTCATTTCTCTTTCCCTTGCCTTCCACTTATAATCCATCAACAAGACTTGATGATTCTGCATCTAAAGAATATCTGAAATCTACCTACTCCTGCTAGCACCAGTGTTCCAGGTTTGCAATTTCCTCCTACCAGAGCTCCCAGTTTCTACTCCATTTAGTAGACAAAATTATTATTTTTTAAACATAAGTCAGATCAAGTTACTTTCAGGCTTCAAAATGCCCCAAATAAATATCAAGTTACATATACACACACACACTCCAAAATCTTCTCATAATCCTTATGATAAAATCCACATTCCTTTCTGTGTCTTCATCATGACCTCACTATCCTCATTTTCCTTCCGTATCTGTCTCACTCACACTCTACACCAGACATGTTGGCCCTAAGATTGTCCTGAGTGCCTCAATGCCCCCACAAGCTGGATGCCACCTCCACACCTCAAAGTTTTTGCACTTGCTGTTTACTCTGCAAAGAACACCTTGAATTTTGGGTAACTGGTTCCCCTTCGTGATTGATTTCTCAACCGTCAACTCCTTAGAGAGGTTTTCCATAATAAGTCTTACAATGCTGTTATGTACGTAAGTCTAAAATACGTATTACCTGGGACTTTAAGCAGATATTGTGCAGGGTGACAGCATGGTCATGTTCTGGTGGACACTCTCTTCCCGGCTTGTAGATCGCCTCCTTCTTGATGTATGATCACATGGCAGAGACAGAGAGAGAGAGCATTGATGTCTCTTCATCTTCTCATAAGGACAGGAGTTCTATCGAATCAGGGCCCTTATGACTTCATTTAACCATAATTGCCTCCTTAAAAGCCCTATGTCCAATATATTCACATGGTACATTAGGACTTCAACATAAATTTTGAAGGGACACAATGCAGCCCATAGCAGCCCTGATAGAAACACTTCGCCATGCCTGGTATATAATAAGGATTATGGTCTTTCTACCCCATCATTATTGCCTGTCTATCTGACACAGGTATTTTACTGATGTTTAATTTAATGTTTAACAGAGTATACATTCATTTTCCATAAAAAGTGTTACACAGGTGGAGAAGATTCATTTTAGGAATAGTCATTATGTGGGCTAAAAAACACCAGTTTTTAAATTTTATAACATTCTCACTTTTGTTCTTTCTTCAAAATAAATTGTTAGAACAAGAGGGACAAAACTCTAAGGGTGAAATAAACATAGTTCCTTGTGTTTCATACTTATGCTAGATGAAAATGTAAAAATTAGTAGTAATAATAATCAGAAAACTGTTTTAGAAGGCTTAAAGGAAGAGAGCAGATTAGTAGTGGAGGAGTAAGAAGGCTTTTTCCAACACACACACACACACACACACACACACACACACACACACACACACCTTATTTTCTCTGCCTTATTTAGCAGTAATGCTCATCAAATTTTTAAAAACCAGTTTACAAAATGTATTTTTAAAGTCTTAAAATGTCCTAAGAAATGGAAAGACAAAATAAAAGATTACTCTTTAATAACCAAGGCCTATATTGTTCATCTCTAAAGGAATAGCCAATTAAAATGCAATAGGTACATCTATGGAATAATGTTGCAATTGGAAGCAACAGCAACTTCAGTGTTTCTTAGAAACCTGATATTGAGTGAAATGAAAGAAACAAAGAAATCAACAACATAACACTATGTACAAAAAATAAAAATCTATATCTTCACAAAACACTACATATTTTATAAGTGTACACACATATACTGCCAAGCATAAACATCAGATGCACGCGTGTCAATACCTGTAGAGGAGATGAGCACTGAAGTCTAGGAAAAAGGGAAAAATAAAAACTAGAGATGAATAAGCAACCAATGACATCGGGAGTGTAACCAGGAGTGTAAGTGGCCCAGATATTTGCATTTGAGATAGAATGAAAAGAAAGAAGAAAGAGAGGGAGAAAGAAAAAAAGCTATAAGGATGGAAGTGGGAAAATAATGATGGTAAATATAATTCTCTTTTGATCTCATCATTTCTTTAAGTTTTGGGGCTTTGTGCTCAGGGGATCCTTCTTAAGTGTGAACTAAGTCATAGCAGTAGCTCAGCGTGCTAGGATCACAGAGGCAAATAGTGCAAGCTTAAACAGACGCGGGAGGCATAAAAGTAAGGAGCTGCCAAAGTGTCCTTGTTTCTTTCACTGAAACTTCAAGTCTATCCTGACTTATTTATGCCATCTACTGGTCCTTTCAATTACTTGTCTTTCCAAAACTCACTCTTGCTTTTTGACTTGAGCAATTTTACAATTTTGCAGGAGAAAGTGCAGAAAGTCTTTTCACTCAAGTACTGAATTTCTTGCTAAAGATACCTGCACTGAAGCAACGTTTTGCCCTCATACTGGTATGTTCTAAGTTTTTTCTTTGTTAGTGAAACTCTGCTGAATTAATTCCTTTGTTAGAAGTACTCTTTCCGGGAAAAAGAGGATGTGGTTTCCAAAAAAGGTAAAAAAAAAAAAAAAAAAACAACCATCTCCCAATCTACTATAAATATCAGTACTGATTTTCCTTCTCCAAAGCTGGAAACTTGCCTTGGAGTGGAAGTATTCTTATGTTCACCTAAAATGCATTTGTAACACATTCTCATTTGAGTTTAAAACTTTTGCATGAATTGATTATTATTTGGGGGAGGAATTTTTAAGGTGTTTTTTTTTTAATTCTAGTGCACATTTCTGCACTATAACAATCTGATTCACAGTTGGATGTGTATTATCATATGCCTTTATTATTTTATTGCCATTTCTCCTGCCTTTCTTTTTTAATTTCCTCATTTATCAGACTATCCTCTGATTTGACTCCTCAAGAGATGACAAATGTCAGTATTTTAATGCCGTTTCAGCCCGACAGCCAGTCACTTACTTTCTCACTGATGATCCAATTGAACGTATGCAGGAATCCAGTCAAGTTTTATACCAGTCATAAATAGAAGTCATTCATTAACAAGTGTAAAATTTCCAACAAGAACAAAAAAATCCTATCTCATTCCACATTCCCTTCTTGACAGAACCGTGAGTCATATTGAATAATTTCTCATTCATGTTTAGAATCTATCACTCTGAAGGAGAAAAATCAAGCAAGCTATTTCTGGAGCAAACACTGAGAATAAGCACTAAATTGACAAGCCATCCTTTCTTGACAAGGTGGATATTGAGCAGCTGAAGTTAATTCCAAAAACAGTTTTTCCTCAGAGTATTTCTTCCACATCCTATATGATCATAATGCCTTTTTATTTTTTAAGGAAAATAGTACTGAATCTTTTGGGGACTCTGAATATCAGGGAAGACTTGAAACTCCAAGGCAGTGGTCAGAAATCTACAGACCCAGGCAAAATCTGCCCTACCACCTATTTTCATAGAGCATAAGAGCAAAGAGTGGATTCTACACTTTTAATGGTGAAAACAACTCAGAAGAAGAATACCATTACATGATGCATGAAAATATTAAATTTAAATTTCAGTGCCCATAAAGTTTTATTAGAACACTGCCATGCCCATTTATTTACTGTTTATCTCTGGCTGCTTTTATAATAAAACAGTAGCACTAAATAGTTGCACCAGACACTACCTGGCTCACAAACCTGCAAATATTTACTAACTAGACCTTACAGAAAAAAATTATTAACCCTGTGCCCTAAGTCAAAACTGATGAAATAGAGGCTAGGTGCTATGAAATCCTTAGTAGAATTGTAGCCAGAGGCCCCAGTGAATGGATTTCCAGGGAAAACAGGAGAACAAATGCAGCCTGTCACCCCTGAAAACCCATTGGTCTTGTTTTCTCATACATTTAATCCTTTCCTCATCAGATGCTGGGCTCAAGAATTTTGAGTTTCCCTTATTTCTTTTCCAAGACTCACCTTGAACTACACAAAAAGATAAACAGGCTTATACTAGATATTTCACATGCAAATCTTGACTGGTTTCTGGCACTCTGTGAAGGCTAATTCTATTAGGTTGGTGTAAAAGTAATTGCGATTTTTGCCCTTACTTTCAATAACAAAAACAGCAATTGCTTTTGTACCAGCATAATAACTAGAAAGCTCCAAGGGTATCCACAGAAAAGAAGCTGAGAATTTTCAGAAGGAATCTTTATTCATTTTATAATACAATGAGGGCAAGAGCCTAACAGAAAGGCTCTGTTCTCTATGGTTTCCTTTACTTCAAAATCCTGTTCATGAAGTCATGAGTTAGCTCCTTGATGGCTCTGAATTTTTTACGGTTTTTATATCACTAGCCAAGTAAGACTAGAGTAAGCTTTTAGTCTCTGCTTTTGTTTAGCTTTTGACTTTGAAAACTGTTAATCAGCAAATGCCTCAAGGAGTAAAAGTTGCAGAGAAAGAGGAGCTCAACTTGGTGTATTTTTAATTTTTCGTCTTTCTTTCTTTTTTTTTTTTTTAGACAGAGTCTCGCTCTGTCGTCAGGCTGGAGTGCAGTGGCGCGCAAGCTCAGCTCACTGCAAACTCCACCTCCCGGGTTCAAGGGATTCTCATGCCTCAGCCTCCTGTGTAACTGGGATTATAGGCACGCGCCACAACACCCAGCTAATTTTTGTATTTTTAGGAGAGATGGAGTTTCATCATATTGGCCAGCATGGTCTCCATTTCCTGACCTCGCGATCTGCACGCCTCCGCCTCCCAAAGTGCTGGGATTACAGGCGTGAACCACCACACCAGGCCAGCTTGATATATTTTTCTTATTTCTGGTTCCCTCAGTTCTTCTCTAGTGCTATGAAAGAGCTGTTTTGTTTTATTTGTTCTTTAAAAAAATTGCATACAGTTTTTATTGTTTATCCCAAGATAGGAAATTTGTTCGGATGTAAACTGCTCTCTTAAAATCAGAAGGGGAAAATGTTTTCTCTCTTTTAAAAAGTAAATGGTCTCCACTATTTTTTCTACTAGAATCGCCAGATAATAACTCTACTTAATTCCAACAAAAAGCCACCTTAGCCTGGAAATCCTGGGAAATGTCTTCATGGTATAAAGAATATTTTCACTGAATGTCAAAAGGATGCATTTTACAGTTCTGAAGATAATACAATTGTGTGGCACAGAAGAGTCCAAAGTATGGCCTACATAGAAACAGAATTGTGTTCCAAAGACATCTTTAGAAGATGAAATGTCTTTGAGAGACTGTGTGAATGTGCAATGACTACTTGGGTCTGAATTGCCATTGGATACCCCCAGTGTCCTTTCTATCATGGTTCCATTGCAGATACAGTTTTGCTCCAAAGTACTCAAAACCAAATTACTGCCATCTTTCACTTTTTATTGTTGTCCTCTGCTATCCATAGAATGCTCATTTTCCGAAATTGGAAAAGTGGCAAACCCCAGCGTGAGATTTGTTGATTTCTTAAAAGCAGGCCTTGCTGTAAGCAACACATAGGCAGTGCAGTATTCTGACTCATGAATAAAGCAAAAACTGTAAAAACTCTTTAATTATATATAGAGATTATTAACTTGAAATAGATTCTGCAACACATAATAACTTCATAGACTGAATACAGCTGATAATATTCTAATAGAGCAATAGGCCTGTACATGATGAAGTTTTTTTCAAAGAAATCACAAGGCTGAACATTCATTAGACTGTAAAAAGAAGAAAATCAACCAACAAAGAATGGCTAATGAAACACAAAGGACAATTTGGCAAGATTTTGGTGTTTCAGGGAGAAAAAGAATCCTCAAACAAAATCTCACAGAATGTAATTAACAAGATGGGTTTGTGGAACATTGGCAAGATTCAAAGCATAAACAGAGAAACTTCTCCTGATGCTGAGAATCTAATTGCTGTGGTTCTTCATTTACTATTCAGGCTTTTGCTTTCAGTGTGTCCTTAAAACTCACTTATTTTACTTTCCTCTCTCTAGATGTTCCTTAAAATCATTTAAATGAATTCAATAATCACTGTTAAGTATGATATTGTGTTCCATGGTATCAAGTAAACTTACAGGCAGACATTCTACCATGGATAAGATACTACAAAAATGAATGAAGTCTCTATTTTGAAGAGCTTCAGTAGAAATAGAGACAATGGACAGAGTAATTAGACTAAATTTAAATGAATATTGTGTAATGTTGCATGGGTTTGTAATATACATAAATTAAAATACTGTTGAGTGAAAAAAGCCAAACGCAGAAGAGTGCAAACATGTTTCTATCCATATAAAGTGTAAAAACTTTAACTAATGTAGGGCATAGAAATCATAATACTGGGGGGATGGGTCATGACTTGGAGGAGACACAACAGAGGCATCTCAGGGGTGATAATTATATGGGTTTGTCTGACTTCGAATAAAATCACTGCTCTGTACAATTATGATTTGTGAACAACTCTTTAAGTACACTATATTTAATTATTGTTCTATACTTGGAATAGTGAATTTTTAAGTTTCTTAGTATCAATAGCAGATAATAGGAAAATGTCATACAAATGATTGTCATTGTTCTGCGGGAAAAAAACAAACTCATCTGCTCTGAAAATGTAAATATCTATAGACCATGATCTTTTGACAATTTTAATTTATGCCTTATGTGAATGCCATCAAGGACCAGATCTTTTTACCTTGATGTCTCCATTTCCTAGCACAATATCAGGCTGAGCATTTGTCAGACATGGATGAGTCTCATGCTTTGCCTTTTTCTAGAGATGTCAAATTTTTTCAGCCTTGATTTTCCATTTCTTTCAAGGGGACAGGTAGAATGCATTGATCAGGTCCCAGACCTGTCATCCCAGCTGTCTGGTACAATTCCAATGCACACCATATGTAAGTCTCTAAAACGCCCTATTCCAAAGGCCGTGGACAAAGTAATTAGGCCAAATGAGGTCAGCAGGAATAAAGTGTCAGGGCTGTAGCCACCTGTAACACTGCTCATGTCCTGGGCCCACCTCAGCAGAACTCAGAGTGATATGCAGCATGTGGATTACAGGAAGCAAAGCCACCGTGCTCAAGGGTCCAGAAGGTAAAGGTAGCTTATGGCCTTGCTCTGTCATATGGGAATGCTGACTGGAGGGAGCTGGTCTTATTATCTGGCAGTGATGCTTTTTCTAGTTTCTTGGCTTACCTTCATCTCACGCTAGAAGATGGGCTAGCTTGAAAAGCAGTGGAATTGGGGATTTGATTTGAGGAGTCCTTGAAAAATTTCAGCCAAAACTATTTCTTCCAGGCTGAACTATTTTTGGAGGTGTGTTTATCTGGGTTCTTAATGGCATTTCCTTAGTAAAAAATACTCTCTTCAAAACAAGCCCTTGGTGAAAAAAAAAATTATATATATATATATATATATATATATATATATATCCTTGATCCAGAGGGAAAGACACTCTTCCTGCTTTTAAGCCTTCATTTGAAAAGTGGGAACAATAATAGTTCCTATCTCAAGAGCTCTTGGGAAGGATAATTAAGGTAATATTTTTATAGCATTTATCACACAAAAAGTGCTATTGTTGGTATTATTCTTTTCAAAGATCTAAAAGGAAATGGTATGGCCTAAGTGCTAGGTGCTAAAAGATGGAGTGACCATAACAAGGCAGGAGGAAGAGAGAGATGAAGAAATATAAAATGAAAACATTTCAAATAAAAAGTCCTACTTTATGGTTTTGCTTTGATTGGGCTCTTTCTGAAGCATTTTCACAACTCCAGCTAGGAAACAGCACAACAAGACAGCAGGTCACCCCTTTGATACTTGATAAAACTCTTCTTAATGATTCATTTTTTGGAAAGATTCCAGTGATGGAGGTTGTTTTGTGCATCTAAGATTCTGCCTAATTCTCTACCTGTTTGCATATCCAAGTACTTTTTGACAGGCACTTGGGAAAGAATAAGTAAACAATGAATTTCTTTAGGTATTTTAAATTTCATTTCAGTATCCATTGATGGCTTTCCTTGTCTTTGATTTCGGTGAGGGGATTTGACTACCCTGAAGCAGCATATAAGTTAATAAGTAACAATTAAAAAGAGAACATGGGATACAATTAGCCCTTGTGAGTCTTTGTCTTATAATCCTGTATATTATTCTAAATTTCTGCAATGTATTCATAATAACTGGCATTGAGGGAAAACAACAATAATAAACGTTGTGCAGGGAAAATAACATTGTTAATGTATTGTTGTTTTATGACTTATACTGGCTCTTAATGCAAGTGATTCCTTTTGTAACTAATAGCAAAAAAGAGAAAAGATAAAATTGGCAGCTGAACAGAGCCACCTAGCCATCATCCAGATCAACAACCACTGATGAGGCTTCCCATGCCTGCACTAAGATGCTGCCCTAAGATGATTCTTTCTCTGCAGTCGTGTTCCCAGCCTATCCAGCCCTTCTCTCACCTACAGCTCCCCCATCTTTCTTACTATCTGCTTGGTCTATCCTTCTCCTTTCCTCCCCACTGCACAGGTCTCATTGCCAATGACAAGCTTTTCTCTTCTTGGTCACAGAGACCTAGCCTGGTGAAAGTAATGAAATGGTATTCTCACTTCTCTGGATGTACAATCTTGCCATTTGAGCTCATAAATGATAAACTGGGACCCATTACAGATACTGGGTACATTTGGTAATTTTAAATGATGTATGAAAACAAAATAAATATGATTGATTTTAAATCCTACTTTGACTCTACTTAGCTGCAAATTGTGATAAAACTTGTTTTGAATAGAAAACCAGAGGAAGGTGAGATAAAAGTCACAGAGAGATGATTTGCAACTTACAGGTTGCCAGTCTTTATTCCAGTACTTTTTTCATCTCCAGCTCATCAATGATACTTTCCAAATCAAGTTATATTGCTTAGAACTTCATGTGTTACAAGTTTATACTTTACAGAGTTTTAACTATTTATCTTATATTTGCAAATATTTACATCAGGATTTTTATAGTTGTAATATCATAGAATTTCAGACCTAGAAAGGAGCCTAGAATTAATCCTGTGAAGTTCAACCCCTTTATTTCACAAATAAAAAGCCCAAATCTTATAGGAGTAAGAAAATTAGCCTCAAATCACAGGGCTACTTACCGATAGAGAACAATGTTGAATCTAGGCTTCCAAAGTCACGTTTGAATGCTATGCTCTTCAGACTCTAGAATCTGCAACAATGCCCTGCACAGTGGAAAATCTCATGAATCATAATCACGAAGATTGGAAGGAATCAATTTTCTTGACTATGAATAGTTGTTCATCCTTGTAACTTACCACTTGCACAACTTTAGGATAAGTATATTTTCATTGCATATGGAGTAAATAGAAAATGTAGCTTAGATGAGAGCTAAATGTTTTAAAAACAAAATATGCCTAGAAAGGTAGCAAAATAGGAACGGTAAATGAGAGAGCCTCCAAAACCCAGAGCCTGAGACTCTGAAAGAATATCTCAAGTTTGTGGAAACTGCAGAGTAATTGCAAGTTTCTAGATACTGTGATATTGGAATGACTGACAGAAATCTGAATGTTGAAGTACATGTCCTTGCATTCCTATGATGCCATCAGGTTATATCATTTTAATCCAAGCTGGGCACTCAATAGCTCTGACTGACATCTCTAAAGGTATAGCCTCACCATCCCAGTAATCATTATGATCAAACTTTGTACAGAACTGAACTTCCTAAGGCACAGGCCATGGAACATGGATTTTCAATAAATAATGTTATTGAATAGGTGAATTATCTCTTCCAAGAGTACTAGGAAAATTTTTATTTGACATACTGGGAAATATGTACTTTGAAGCTACATCTGCAGATACCAACCAACCCTAACATTTGTGCTAATGAATCAGCCTCCATTCTTATTAAAGAAAACTGCACCAGCTATTCCTTTCTGATCCTCTGTGTCCTTGTCTTGAAGATGAGATAAAATTGTCCCTGTATTTAGAAGAAAATAATTTTCCAAAAAAAATGAATGCACTTATTTTTATAAACAACTTTGAGTTGCAACAGTGATGATAGAGTCTCCAAAAAGAGTGAAGACAAAATCTTGACATCTATTGCAGCTTTAACCTCTCCATGCCTAGAGGAGAAATTCTTTTTTCCGCCATCTATGATCTGAAGGAAGTTCTCCGTGGTACCCAGGAAAATATAATACATGCCATGGTCCCTGGACTGGGAGTGGGGGCATACCATATCAGGTAATGTCTCATGGGACTGGCTCATAGCCTTAGATCGTGGGGCACACCTGCTCTCTGTGGTGACTCTTCAGGGTGCAGTGCTGTCAGGGGAGCAGAGTATCATCAGGGATGCCAACTAAAGAGAGGCTTTCTTGAGAATGGGACTGTTTGAGGTATGGCACTTTGGGACTAAATCTGGCCACTGCCACCCTCAGCATTATCAGAATTTGTGAGAGAGAAGGAGCCACTTATTGGGTACTGGAGTTAGAGAGCAGCCCTGTCTACATATGTGAAGAGGAACCCAATGGTCAACAGCTTCAGCAGGTCACATTCTGAGGCACCCAGAGAATCTATCTGGAACTCATACTCTTAAAGGAAAAGTTGACTCTGTTGTACGTAAGTTCAGACAAAGATGAGCATGCATATGTGTGTGCACGTGTGTGTTTGTGTGTTGTGTTGTGTGTGTGTGTGTGTGTGTGTGTTTATGTGTGCTAGGATTGTTATTTCAACCTGTGTTATTTGCTTCTTTATCCACTCAGGCTGGCAGGGCCTGGGGAAATACCTATAATACCTAGATTAATTGAAAATATCCAGTAACCTAATTATCCAGCCTTTTAATAATAGATGCTTGAATATTTAATTTCCACATAGGTAGTGTGTGTTTTCTATAAGTAAAATTTCTCTGGTGGGAAAAAATGGCTTTTATTTTTTACTATTCAGTTAGATCTACTTCTTCCACAATTTTTAAGCCCCCATTATTTTTAACAGAATCTTAACAGATATCTCATGTTTTATTTTCAAATTGAAAATAAAAAGGCAAGATTTTTTAACATGCAGCCTGAATGATTTAAAACTCTTGGAAAGAAACTTTAGAGCCTTAAATTTATTATAAGTAATGAACTACTGAAAGGAAGAAAATGATACTGTATACTTCAAATATTTCTAGTACTTCAAAATACAATAATTTGATGGGATGACTTTATGTGTGTGTGTGTGTGTGTGTGTGTGTGTGTGTGTGTATAACACATTAGTTCAAGAAGCATTGAGGAAAACCATTCTCTAACTCCTGTGGTTTTAATGATCTTTATTTTTTTCCAGAACTCCACTTTTTGTTATAACAATACAAGAACTCACACATTTGACACTAATGAAAGTGTTGAATCTTTGGGGATTTTTAGTGAAAGCAATAGCTAAAAATGTTTTCTAATAATAGCAGAGAAAGACATATACACAAATCACCATATTGTAAAGCAAAAATTATTGCTACAAGAATAGTATCATCAAAGTACTAAGTACGGGGAGTGCCCATGGAATCCTTTAGTAGTATGAGAAAACGTTACTTCGTGGGGTGGCATTCAGATTGGGTTCTGAACAATTTGTTGAATTCTAATAGGAAGGAACATGGAGATTGCATTTTAGAATACAGGAGTAGTGTAGGGAATGGTTCAGAGGCATGGACATATTTTTTTAAATAAATTCTTTTACTATTTATTATTTGGAGATTAGTGTCTCACTATGTTTTCAAGGTTGGTCTCAAACTCCTGAGCTCAAGTGGTTCACTCACCTCAGCCTCCAAAGTGCTGGGATTACAGGCGTGATCCACTGTGCCCAGCCAGCATTAGCAATAAGTCTGTGTTTAGGAATGGAGCAAGGACTAGAGAGGTTGGAATGTAAGGTGTGGGGAAAACAAGGGGTAATTGAACGGTAGCATTTTTGCCTCTGGATCCGCTCCTCAAACTTGCATCCAATTCTGGTCTATTTCACAGGAATGCCCAACCCTGCAGACTGCGTTTTCCAGACTCCCGCTTCACTGGTTTATGCCTTGGTCTGGCCAATGGGAAATACTAGCTAAAGGTTGCAGGGCTACAGAGCAGACATCCAAGAGTATGTCTGGTCCTCTCTTGTTCTCTTGGCCTTGACTTCCAGAAATAACTATGCCTCCGTGGCTACAGTTTCCATTGGCAGCCCCCCCGGACAGCTTCATTTCTCACCAGATGTCCCACTGTGGTTTCCTCCAAACAGCTTCCACTTCTGGGTTCCGGTAACACCACCTCGGCACACTGTGCCTCCTCCCTGCACGGGGATAGAGGCTTCCAGTTTTGGCTAACCTATGACTTGATTCTCTATATTGATTTACCTTCTCAGCTTTCTCAACACTTTTGTAGACAACTTTCTCCCTTAAATGGCCTTTGTTACAAGACCTGGAGTTGCTTTCATTTTCTGCCTGAGGTCTGATGAACACAGATGCTCATTAAGATTGGCTAACAAAAACTGAAATGGCTTCAGTTCCATCTCTCTTTGCCTTTTCCTACTTTAGTCCTTTATATTTAAAAATAGTTGCTTTGTTGTTGTTCTCAATTGGCTTTTAACAAATTAGGTTCACATCGTATAAGCCATTATGCTTTCTAAATCACTTCATCTGCTCTTCCAAAGTAATGTTGAATATCTTTATGTGCATAAATTATGCTAATTGAACCCATGACCACAAAAAGCAGTGTCCAAGTAGAGAGACATGTTGTGAAATAATTAACACGTAGTGTCATAATGCTTAACTCCACGGAGCTAAGTAATTAACATATCGTATAATAATGCTTATAGTACGTTAAACTGGTATCTGCAAAGGATCAGCAGAATACAGATGACAGGAAAATTAATTCCAGTTTAGGAAAGCCATCTGTGATAGTTAACTTTAGATTTCACTTTGACTGGATTACAAGATACGTACAGAGCAGGTATAGCATTTTTTTCTAGGTGTGTCTATAAGAATGTTTCAGCTGAGTTGGTTGACTGAGTGAGGAAGATCCACCCTTAAAGTGGGTGGGCCCCCTTCCACTGGCTGGGAGCCCAGATAGAACAAAAAGGCAGAGAAAAGGCAAATTATCTTTCTGTCTTGGAGCTGGCTCGCCTTTTGTCTCCTGTCCTTGAACATCAGAACGCCAGGATCTTGAACCTTTGGACTCCAGGATTTGCACAAGCACCCACTGCTCCCACTTCTTACCCCAGCCCAGGTTTTCAGGTCTTTGGCCTTGGACTGAGAGGAACACCATAAGCTTCCCTGGTTCTGAGATCTTCAGACTTGAACTGAGCCATGTCACCAGATTCCTATAGCCTTCAGGTTGCAGTTGGCATGTCATGTGGCTTCTCAGCCTTCATAATCACATGAGCCAGTTCCCCTAAAACATTCCCTCTCATGGACATAGATATCCCATTGGTTACTCAACTCTGGAGTACTCTAACTAATACACCATTCTAAGAGCTCTAGAGTTACTACCATGTAACTAAAAGAAATCGATTGCAAATCTCTGTAAATGAAGAATTGGCATATTGTCATGTTTTCATAGCAATTTGCTATAGTAATCAACTTGTAAACACTTGGTTCTTATAGACTAATCCTAAATCCACTGTAAATTAAAATTGAGGGAAAGTGGCACTTGATGCATGTTTGTCCTGCTTGAAAATGTCTGTACAGATCACGTGTATGTATAAATCACTTCAAAACTTTATTATCCAAAGTTACGTAACGAGGGATCACAGTTACAAAAAGCAAAAGGCAAAAGTACCTATTTTACATATTTGTTGATCACTATAATCTCTGAGTATTGTCCATTCAAATGTCTATTCTACAGGCTGACAAACATGCTAAAATAAGATACATCAATGTCAGCCTAAAGTGCAAATATGCATGAATAATCAGTTTGATATAATTCCAGAAATATCAAAATGTAATACAGGACACAGCATCTCAAAATACTATTGCATATTAAACACCAGGATGAAAATGTTTTACATTTAAAGATTGCATATTTTTAATCACATTACAAATTTAAACAATTTTTGTTGTGATAGTTATTTGTTAAGAATTAGCCTTAGTCGTTTCTATTGAAACCGGAATTCTTTTCAGCATCTCTCGAGTTTGTAAAGCATTGACCACTAGGGGGCAGCCGTAACCAAGCCATTTAATAAGTTTCTTTCCTACTTTAAATTTTGAATTTATTTTAGATATATCCTCTTGAAGCCAAAGGAAAACTGCATACTCAAACAAGAAAAGGGAAACCCTAATACCAATTTATGATTCAACTTTCAGTCTTTCATTTTCTCATGAGCTACCAAGTCTTATCTTTATTTTCAATTACAATAAAATGAAATTTACTCAAGAGAGACATAGAATAAGTCATCAGTTTGTTGTTATATAGGATTGGCAATGTCCATTGACATCTGAGTTTGTTTTTCTAAGTGAAGCCACCAGTAATCTAGTTTATATGTTGTTAGGGTCACAGCAAGCCCAAAGAACCCCTCCCTCTCCGTTCTCCCCTGCTAAGCCGAGCTCATAACAAAAACAGCCTCAAGCCTTGTTAACAGAGTACCTAGGTTCCACAATGTGGTCGAACCCAGCTCTCGAACCCAGGACACTGACCCAATTAAACAGAATGTCAGGCCCTGAGAACCAAGATGCAGTTTTTCTTAGAATAGCACCTGGCTACCTGCAAACCCCTACGTGACCCCCATAGTCTGTAAGCCAGGCTGCTGCCTTCACTGCCTGTGGTGAGGCAGCCAGCCTGGCTGGTTGAACTAAACTTGCTAAATCTGACCCTGAGTCTGCCTCTCCATCCTTTCTGTCAACCTCACATATGTATTATCTAATTTCATTCTTACAATATGCCTATGAATTCAGTACTGTTGTCATCTTCATCTGTAAGATGGGGAAACTAGAGATTTTTAGAAGGTCACAAATTATCAGGCAGAGTAGGAATTCAGGCCTAGTTTTGCCTAATTTCAAATTATGTGTAGTTGTAACTTCTCATTTTTTTCTGTTTTAATTATAAAATACAGAATACATGCAGAAAAGTATAGATAGATAGATAGAAGATAGATCAGATAGATAGATAGATCGGATAAATAGATAGATAAGCATGCAAAAATTTCCCTTAGATATATGACAAAGAGTCAAAGAGCTAGCTTATCAGGTCTACATGTCTTCAACTTTACTGGAAACAATGCAAATGTCAGTTAACAGCCAAATCGATAAAGCATAGTAAATACATACAATGGAATAACACTCAGCAGTAAGAAAGGAACTACTGATAGAAGCAACAACTAAAAGAGTAAAAGAAGCTGGACAAGAAAGAGGACATTTGGTTTTGCTCTGTGTTTTATTTTCTGTCCAACATGGCAGATTTGAGGCATTGTTAGCATGCCTGTTCCACTTGGAGAAACAAAACAGTGTGTAGAGAGTCATACTGTGAGCTTTTTTCCAAAAAGGAAAACGGAAACGGATCGCAGACCCTTTGAAAGAAGTGGCAGGCTGCAGTCTACACCATGAGCCAAGTGGAATTTTCACAGTGTGAGAAGTCACAGAGTGTGAGAAGGAAAGAGACTGCCTCCGGGATGTAAACTCCCACTGGGGAACCTGGCAATCAAGGCAATGGGGGAGGCCTTAACCCCACACAGCTCTGGAGCTGATTTCGTAAGCGGTGGGGAGTATATGAGAAGGAGCAGCATCAAGATGTGCTTTGCATGCACACCCAGTCTCCAGAGGGGACAGAGAGAAGCTATTCCTGATTGTACCTCATAGGGGACCGTAGGGAAGCCTGCTAGCTAACTCAGGTGGCAGTCACAGGTTGAAAGACACTCCCAACTGAGATTTGCAGTATAATCTTGAGGGGGGATGAATTTCCCTTGGCTAGAACCAAGGGCAAGTGGGAAGCGTGCTGTAGCTATAGATACAAGAGATGGCTGCCCCTGCTTCGCAGGCTGACCAAAAAGGCATGGCCTGAAAGCCATGGTTTCCACCTCCTTGTGTTACGGTAGGTAGGTGGTCAGACATGAGCAGGTCAAGAGAGGGCTCCCTCGACTTACCAGGAATGTCAGGAGACCATCCGGTGTGGTCCAGCAGTTGTCACACTGCCTCTCTTAAATGATAATTGGTTGCAGCCAGCGCCATGGAAAGGCAATTTGCCAGCAGATAAAAACACCTGAAATTGATAATCAGCAGCTTTCAATAAGATCGTAGGAACTGGGCAAGTGGGCTCAGTTCCTTGGGCATGCTCATTAACAAGCAAAATGTTGGAGAATGGCTTTCCATGGCATTCCACCAAAAAGGGGAAGAAAGCCTCAGGTGAACATGCATACAACTCCACTAAACACACTGCACATGCTCTCCTCCCAAGCACAAGCAGGGCACCACTATGTGGGCGTCTCACTCTAAGGGAAGAATGAAGGGGAAGGGGCACAAGACACTGACAGTAGGCCAGCATATAAAATCCTAGGTTCAGGTTTAAACAGGGCACTTGACCTCCAAGATGCCCACTTGGGTCTCTCCCAAGTGTACTTTCCTTTCTTTCCTGGTCTAAAGCTTTATTTATTTATTTATTTATTCATTTATTTTTTATTTTTATTTTTTGAGATGGAGTCTCGCTCTGTCACCTAGGCTGGAGTGCGGTGGCATGATCTCGGCTCACTGCAACCTCCGACTCCCAGGTTTAAGTGATTTTCCTGCTTCAGCCTCCTGAGTAACTGGGACTACAAGTGGCGCACAGCACCACACGCAGCTAATGTTTGTATTTTTAGTAGAGACGGGGTTTCACCATGTTGCCAGGATGGTCTCGATTCCTTGACCTCATGATCTTCCCCCCTCAGCCTCCCAATGTGCTGGAATTACAGATGTGAGCCACTGCACCCAGGCCTCTTGCCCTAACGCTTTTTAAGAACTTCCACTCCTGCTCTGAAACGTGTCTTGGTCTCTTTTTCGGCCTTATGCCCTTTAGTTGAATTCTTCCTTCCAAGGAGACAAGAATTGAAGATGCTGCAGGTCTATACAGATTCCCCGCTGGTAACTCGGATAATTTCTGCCTCCAACATATTTTGGTTCTGTGACTTGGATACCTCCTGCTGCTAAACCTGAGGCAGCTTTGAGCTCTGAGTGCAGGCTGCCTGGAACCTAGACAGCTACTGCTAGTGAAACACTGCAGGTGTGAGACTTGCCACCAAGAGCTGCATTACTAAATTTAGAGTTGGAATTACTTCAGCAAAATATGTTTGCCAAGAACATAAAACGAGTGTTTTGATATTTTTTAATAGATGGACTATTTTAATTTTTTATTGACAATTACTTGTATATTTTATAGATGTTGATAGAGGCATCCTATTGCATGTATACTTTTCCAAAATTAAATTTACTTCTTCCTCTGGTCGATTGGCTTCCACAGGTAATTAATCAAATGGAGTATCATTGCATTGTGAAAGTTCACTCTCTATGAAAGTTTTATTTTCAATTACATCTATAAATGAGTCTATATTTCCTTTATTGCACCAAACAATTATGGTAGGAAATTTAAATAATGCTGAGCACGCTACACATCCATAATATTACTGTGTCATTTTACTATCCATCCCAGTAAATATTCCATTTTCTGCATGCTATATATTTTCCTGTAACTGGGGTAGTTCCCAGAGGCCGCTGCCCAGTGAATTCTAAGTACCATCTGGTCTGAGAGAAAAGCATATGCCACCCATTACAGAACAAGTTTTTACTGATAAAGGCTTTTAAGTAGCATCTGTTTCCCATAAAGAGGAAATGGTGTTGATCCTTAATCTGTCCAATCTCAACCAATTTCACCACAAGGAACATGGCTGTCTTTTAAAGTTGGGTACTCGGGTTATGAGAAATTAGCAGTAAAGACTGCATCCTCAGTAATAGCTTGCCATGGGAGGCTGGCATTAGTGTTTCCACAGCCTAAGCCTCTAGTTTACCTAGCCCCAGTTTCTCTCTCTCCCTCCCTTCCTTCCTTCCTGCCTGCTTTAATTCCTTCCTTCCTCTTTTCCTTTCTTTCTTCTTTTCCTCCCTTATTTCTTCTTCCTTTTTTTCTTTCTTTTGAAATTTCAAATAGCTTTACTGCCTTCCTAACTGGCCTACCTCACACAGGCAAGGTTTCTGAGAAAGATCTCCTTCTAGTGTCCCTGAGTTAAAATTCCTTCTCATAATGATAAGCCTCTGGAAAAGCCATCTACACTTGATTACCACATCAAATTTAATTCCAAAGGCTCCCAAATCCCTGTTGGTATGTTGGAGCTGATTTTAGTTAATACCATAGGTATAGTTGCTACTAACTGTTTATGCCGTGAGTGCTATTTAAGTGTATGATTGGCACCCAAAATACTGATCCTTCAGAAGATTTTCAGTTGAGCATGATGACTCCTAGACGCAGTTCAATTTAATCTGCATAAGACTTCCCATAATCAGTTTTTTCCAGGTAATGCCAATAATTCAATTTTATTGAGCCTCGTTAACCACGTGCCCTGCATTGTGTCAAGCACTATGCATTCCTTATCTCGCTCTATGTTTTTTGTTGTTGTACTTTAAGTTCTCAAAGGCAAATCCATAATGATATTTGATCATCATGTCAGGCCATAGTTCACTCTCTTGGACCTCATTCCAATGTCCTAAGCGTCCTATTTGTTTAATATTATTTCTTCCACATGCACATGTGATTTATTCAAAAGAGCAAAGGGGATTCCAACCTATTAGAAATGCAGTGTCGGCATGTTTTTCTTCATAGCCATCCCCAGCTGAGAGTCACAATACATCCAGATCAGCTCAAGGGTAAGATTTCCCTCCAGGCTACAACAGAACCAATAAGATAAATGTAGCCAACAAAATGAAATTCAAATGAGCATTTCCACCAGTTAAGACTGAGGTAAGTCATCAAGGGTAATTGATGTTTTTTCAGTAAATAACCTAAACAGAGTTCTTGGCTTCAGTGCCATTCTCCTTTCCAGTTGGAGAAAAATTTTAGGATCTTCTTTCTGAGCCATTAATTACTCGGCGCTACAGGATAGAGAAACAGTTAGGAGTATTTTTCTCTTGTTCTGAGACCTTCTCTCAGGAAAAAAGTGATGTGTCCATTCCCAGCATCATTACACATTTTATCTATGCCCTTCTCATCTGCCACGATTATTTTGCTTTCCATCTGTTATCTCTTTATTGCCGGCTTTTATTCCTTGGGCATGTCTCTACTGCTTATCTATATGGGGCAAATAGCTGGAATAACCCTGCCAGGCCTTCCCCACAAAGAAGAAATGTAAATATAAGTAGTGATGGGACCACACCACTTGTAGGCAGTGGAGCAGCACTTACAGCCAGTACTAGTTTATACGTGAGATGGAGTCACTATCCAGTCCATTGTTTCCTTACCAGTATGCAAATCAAATTCACAGGCATTGAAACAGCATCCTGAGTGGTGATACCTCCCTATGCTGGGGTAGGCTATGTGTAGCCCAAACCTGATACAACTAGATAGGGCAAGATAAAAGAAAATTTTTGTTGGAAAGATAAAGTTCTGTAAGTGCATCATCAGTCTTCTCTTTATCCCTACAACCATGTAGCAAAAATCCTTCCCAATGGTTTTTCTACTTTAAATTCACCCAATCCAACCAGCTAGTCCTTCATGTCCTCATCATCACCACTTTTTATTAACAGATATTTTAATTGCCCATTCCAATTAGATTTTTGGGAGTGGGAAGAGCAAATATTTTTAAGTAGTTCGTTGGCTTTTTTTTGCACAAATACACTGGAGAAACATGTGATGCTGTCAGCATTTAACACAATCCTGGGCCACAAGTCTGCACACTCCTTTGCAACTGGTCCTATGATGGCAGGACCTTCCATCTTGCCTTCATTGTTTTCTATGACCCCTGTATTATCTTCAAAATAAAGAAACATACCATTCTTTCTTTGGTATGACTTTTTTTGCTGAACTGCTACTGCTGGATATGCCTCCTTTCTGAGCTCTGGTTGTCTGCCTTTCTTGACTGTGATCATCACCATGTCACCCACACCAGCAGTGGAAAGTCTGTTCAGCTGCCCTTTGATTCCCTTCACATAGATGATATAGAGATTTTTGGCTCTGTTGTTGTCAGCACAGTTGATCATGGCTCCTATCGGCAGACCCAGGGAATTCCAGTATTTCACACTGGAGGACCCACTACATCCTTGCTTAGCCATCTTCAACACTGGAAAAGGACAGAAAGACCCATTTCAATTCTTGATGAAACTGTTACTAAATTGATGATGCAGAATCTGATAAGTCCATATAATGCTGAGTCTCTTAGCTCAGTTTTGTATATAGGCATCATGATATGTAGACTTTGATTTGATGAAATATAACCTAGGAAACTGAGTTTATTCACATTCTGTTGTTCCACATCTATAATAGTGTCCTAAGCCAGGGATCCCCATCCCCCAAGCCACAGACCAGAATGAATTTGTGGCCTGCTAGGGACCAGATCACACAGCAGGAGGTGAGCAGCTGGTGAGCGAGGGGAGCTTCATCTGTATTTACAGCTGCTCCCCATTGCTCACATGACTGCCTAAGCTCTACCTCCTGTCAGATCAGTGGTGACACTAGATTCCCATAGGAGCATGAGCCCTATTGTGAACTGAGCATGTAGGGGATCTAGATTGTGCTCTCCTTAGGAGAATCCAATGTCTAATGATCTGTCACTGTCTCCCGTCACCCCAAGATGGGATTGTCTAATTGCAACAAAACAAGCTCAGGACTCCCACTGATTCTACAGTATTGTGAGTTATAGAAGTATTTCATTATATAGTATAACATAATAATAGCAATAAAGTGCACAATAAATGTAATGTGCTTGAATCATCGCCAAACCATCTGACCCCCCACTGGTCTGTGGAAAAATTGTCTTCCATGGAAGCAGTCCCTGGCGCCAAAAATGTGGGGGACCACTGTCCTAAGAGATTGCTACACCCCAAGGATAAGCAAACTCAAAGCCCAACGTTTATGTATTCTAGTCAGAATCCAGTTGAAGCCACCTGGGGCTATTAGTAAGGTTTCTACATAGTCTACCCGTGGTTCTTTGCTTTCAAAGAATCTTACCAAAAGTCATCTCTTAGAAATTCTCTATTAACATTCTGAATAACGTGTTACTACATTAGTAGTTTCCATAAAGGAGTATGTCATGATTCTACCCAATGTTTATGGCTTGCACAACAATATCCCTGCCTATTTCATGTACCCAAATAGATAAATCCAAGGAATGGAACAGTATACCAGCCTTTGTATTCCAATCCCTTATGAGCCAGCAGCTAGGCTTTATCTGGTGGCCATTGGCATGATCCATTTGAATTCTTCCACAGAATTACCACAGATTTCCACAATTTAATTCTCCTCACAGTGTATGCTTACTTGACTGGTCATGTGGCTCCCCTATGTACTAAATGCAATGTCATTAACCACAGCGTAAATCAAAATAGCATGCATTACCTCAGATGAGTCAAAATTGTCCTGTACTCTCAGGTATACTGCCTTCAATTTTGCCCATTTTGTGGGCTTTAGCCTTCAACCAAGGTTTACCATCAGCAGGGTGAAAGAGATTAAGCTTCCATCAGGCATAATGCCCCTCAGAATAGTAGATACCCTGGCTAATAACTAGACTGGGGCATAAAGGAGACTTCAGAGATGCCTGCTGCTGAAGTTTTGTTTCTTATCTGAGTGCTAGTTTCTCGGGTTTGTTAAGTTTGTAAAAATGCATTGAGCCATATACATGAATCTTGCACCTTTCATGTTAAAAAACTTTTTAAAAGTAATTGCTAATAATTTTAGACTTATTTATAAGACTTGAATTCAGATAGCTTAAGATTATCAAGGATGCTAACCTGAGAGAATGATAGCAACACATAAAATAAGTAATGAAGCGGTGAGAGTGTGTGTGTGAGAGAGAGAGAGGGAGAGAAAGAGGGAGAGTGAGAGAAACAGAGACAGAAGCAGAGAGACAGCTAAAGAGAGAGAAATTGTCAACCGTTTTTGAATCCCCAGATTCAATTATTTCTGAAGCCAGTTCTATGCCCTTTCTCTGGTTTGATTACTTGCTCAAACACTACACTCCTCCTTTTTACTCATATAATTCAGGTTGAGTGTTGTCACTAGTAACTAAAATAGTAATAACTGCAAAGTAATCAAGTTATAGTCTCTTTCAGTTTTAGTCTTATGGAATTCTTATTAATATTAATTACTGCATTCAGTAAGTTTCAAATATTAAGCAAAAATGGCTTTAGGTTAAAGAATACAACATTAAGAAGGGACTCATACAGACTAAAATCACATGCTTTAGAAATAAAATCAGACAACAAAATTAAGGCGAAAGCAGTGAATATCAGAAAATCCTGACAAATGAACTTTTTTCCAAAATCACACACACTCACACACATTATCAAATTAGACCCAAGTTTTATAAGAAATTAATTTTTTCACAGATACAGAATATAAATCCAAGAAAAATTACTGTTTTTCACAATTATGACTTTAAATCACACTATTTCTAGTCATTTACAAGTACTACGATGTTCTGTTTCTTCATCCTATATGTAAATAAAACATCTCTTCAGTCTTAGTTACTTCTCTTTGGTCTGTGCTTTCTCCTTTCTGAATTTTACTCTTCTGTGATGTGGTAATAGTTATTAATATGTGAATCTTTCGCATATCTATTTTTTTCCTTTTTCATACTTTAAGATAATTTCCTTCTTTCGATTCCCTGAGAAAAGAGAAACAAAATATTCTTAGTGGATTTTCTGGGGAAAGGCAACCAGAGGGAAGAGGAACATTGGGTCACTGGAGATCCACACCAACACTAATATTAGGAGCGCATGTACCATGAGGAAGAGAAGAGACGAGGAATCCAAGATGGCAGAGTTAGGGCAACAAAGTTAGTCATATGAAAGTTTTCCAGCAATTTGAGCAAGAGAGAACTGGGGAGGATATGATATTCTAATTTGACTTCCCAAGCACTAAAATAAGATTTGAGTTCAATAAACTGAAACCTCTGTTTAATCTTTAAATGGAACAGTGCAGCCTGTACTATGCACAAGTTGTTAGAAGCAAGTTTATGTAATACTATATTATGAGGCCATTAACATAAAAGAACATACCTCTACCTAGCAATAAGTGCACTGCATGAAGAGGGACTAAGATGAAGGATGAATAAAAGGCAACTCAAAGAAAGACAGAAGCATAAGGTCCTAAGGAAGGATCAAATAATCAAAGATGGCATCTGATCAGGAGTAATGCTGATCCAATCCAGTTCTAGGGAGAAATGCCAGATATAGGTGATGGGGAGGAAGGCAGCAAACCACACTGCCATGTGTGTACCTATGCAACAATCTTACATGTTCTTCACATGTACATCAAAACCTAAAATGAAAAAAAAGGAGCATAGTCTGAGAAAAGAGGCAAGGGATACAGCTTGGGATGCTCAGAGAGTGGGAAGGACTAGATGGAGTATTTTAAAACTTTCATCAGAGGGAGAAAAAATGTAGTGCAGATTCCCTAGGGCATGCTCCAGGAAGAGAGGGAAATGTGAGGAGGGAAAAATGCATCCAGGCAGTGGATTAAACAGCAGAACTGATCACAGGGCACCAGCCCAGAAAGGCACAGCTACCAGGTATCTGATAGATCTAGGCATAAAGTGGCCAACTACCTGACCCCTTCCAGGCTTCCACACCACCAGACACATCTACCTGTTTGCTCAAGAGGCAAATTCTCTAAGAAGTCATCAGCAGCCCACAGCATTCGTCTCAGAGCAGAAAGAATTAGAACATCCTTTACAGGATCCAACTCCCACTCAGAGGAATAATTGCTAACCACCAAGATGTCAGGAAGAGCAAATCCAAGTTTTCTTTGGAATTCCTCTATCTGCAATACAGAAATTAAAAAGACATTGCCAAAAACTGAAAATATTATTTTATGTCAATATAAATTATGAAAGCAATATCAAAATGTAGGAACTTGCCAATAATTTTCTACTGGGTAAATGGAGATCAGGACTCACAAAGTACCTTGAAGAACTTCATGTCAAGTTCTAATGTTACTGGCAGTTATAATTTGGAATATGTGCAGTGGATTCTAAATGATTTAGAAACAAAATTTTAAAGATATCTACACTACAGTCCATAACTCTCCTGTTTCTTTTACAAGACGTTCTCTGGATAAGTAGATTTCATTACACTAGTTTAATGTTTAAATCTTGCTTAGACTATTTAATCTCTAGAACCAGACTGCCCAGGTTCAAAATATTTATCTGTCACTGCTCGGCACTGTCAATAAACATTGGTAAATATTTATTCTGTTTTCTTTGTTTCCTCACATGTAAAATGTATTAATGACAGTACACATTTCATAGGCATTTTATGAGGACTGATTAAGAAAATCTATCACATACTTAGTACTCAACAAACATTAGCTATCATTGCCTTCCCCCAACTGGTGTTTAAGAATTTTAAAATTCTTCTTAATCCCACTAGCTGTTTGTTTTTATTTTTTACACACTAATATGTGATTGTAGTAACATACCCCTGAAAATGTGTTTACAAAGGGAATCAGTAATTACCTTTAACTTCACACGCACACATCTGTCTATTTCTATAAGGTCAGCTTTTGTAATCAGATCGATGTTATCCAAGTGAGTGAGCAAAGCCACATGTACCATATCTATGACAAACAGAAATTTTTAAATCATTTTAGAGAGCTACAAGTTACTCAACTATCAACTATAGAGCAATTTCAAATTTGGAAAGTTCCCCCCACCCCCTGTCACCTTCACTCCCCAAAAGAACTCCTTGGAACTACTTATTAGTATCTGAAAATTCTCTAACATGGGAAATTTCCTTCATTGTCTTCCATGGTAAAAAATGAGGATTCAAATGAAACCACCCCTTGGAAGAGGTAACTAAAATTTATACTACAATATTGCTGATTGATTTCATATTCTGTCCAGAAATAATGTTTGGATAGAGACTAGGAAAAAGACCAAAGGGCTCTAATGAACAAGATGGGGGAAAAGAGTCCTCAAGAAGGAGACAGAATGTGTCAAAGCATCACAAGTAAACTGCTCTTATTTCACAACACTAGCAATCATCTCTCTGCACATCTCCCCTTTGCCTAGTTTTAAATTTCAGCAAGCAGGTAACTTGATCACTCTCTGCTTCTAAATTAAGAAGAGTGATAAACTGACTCTTTCCCACTCAAAATGGATATGACCAAGAAAAGCCAGAATGGGTCACCCTAAATCTCTGATCCCAGTTATTTCTCCCAACTCTTTACCTCTCCCTACCAAACTTCTTATCTTCCTATTTTTTTCCTTACTGAAATGTTTCTTTAAACTTTCTAATTTTTAAGGCCCAAGGTCTTATCTTGGTCAATAAATGCATGCCAGGATACAGGGGTAGCATGTAGTTCGGATTGTACTACCCTTCATATATATATTAAGTTTTTTTAAATTCTTAACAAAAAAGACTTTAAGGTAGGGAATATTATTATACTAACTTGATTGATTAAAAAATTGAGGCCCAGAGAGTTTAATTACTTGCACAAAGGCATATAGCTAAT
This sequence comes from Cebus imitator, assembly GCF_001604975.1. Classification (NCBI taxonomy): domain Eukaryota; kingdom Metazoa; phylum Chordata; class Mammalia; order Primates; family Cebidae; genus Cebus; species Cebus imitator. The sequence goes on from NW_016107318.1 coordinate 3,636,790, forward strand.
GAATGCTCAATTTGATTGAAGCATGCTGGTAGGCCAGGGAAGGCTGAAATATGCAATTACTTAAGTTCTTTATCCTGTCCAAAAGACATTCTAAAATACAATCTGGTCAATTCCCCTTAGTAGCAAAGTGGAGTGAGACTCACCATACTTTATTAACAACCTTCGAATGCTTCTGATCTTTGCTATCATCTTAGAGGAAAAGTGTTCAATAGAGTTGGCATCAAATACAAATGCCACACAATGAATTCTGTCCTTCAGCGATGGGGAATCAATGTAGTTATGATGACTTGATGTGATTGGTTTCGTGGGATTAAACTGTAAAGTAGACATAGAGCAACATTTTAATTCAACAAATATTTATGAGCACAAATTATATGGCCAGCACTGTGCAAGTGAAGCAAATGGTAAACGAAACAGAAAAGTCTCTAATAGTGTGAGGCTAACAATCCGGGTAGAGAGAAAAGGCATTATGCAAGTAGCTAGCAGTCCTTTCACCTAGTCAAGTAAGGCCTCTGTGAGGAAAGGACATGTAATCTGAGAGCTAAAATAGCAGGAGCTGGTCTGCTAAAGAGGGTAAGGTTATGGCTGAAAGTGTTCTGGATAAAAGAGGCGATCTGCCCACCGATAGAAGGAAGAGCACTCAGAAAAAAGGCTGGTACCATCAAGCAGAGTGCAAGGAGGGGAGGGGTTCAAGATGAGATGCCTTTACTCTTCAGCTAGCACTTTCTCTGCTGGGAATCCGTCCCACTGATATACTATAAAAAATGCAAAATGACACATGCACAAGGTTATTAACTGCTGAAACATCTGTATCAGAAAAATGCCATGTCAATGAAAAATTCCCCCCACCCCCGTCACCTCCACCCCCCAAAAGAACTGATATGTCAATAAAACATAGTTTTGTACCACTTCTCCAAGAATGGAGTAGCCACAAATTTGTATGTACTTTGTTGCACATTTAAAAAGGTAAGTACATTTTATATGGTTACTAATAGGAAGAGGGGAGAAATTTATTTGAAGTGGCAGAGAAGGAAGATAGATTATTTGAATCTACCTTATTTTGTATATTTGATCTTTGAACCAACGCTAAACATAAATAGAAAACCAAATTAACTTAAAAACCAATTCATAAATTTAATTGAATTAGTGAACTGTTGTGGTTATTATACAGAGAAACTATTTCTGATTGACTTTAAAATACAGTAATTTGGATACCCCTACAAGGATACATGATACAACCTAAATACACTATAAAGGGCTGCTAAAATGTTTTGTCTCCAGTTTGGATTGTGATTATATGAAATGATATTAAATGATTATGATGAAATTGTTCATGGTACTGATAGAGCCTTTATACTGAGACTACTGTAGATATCACATAAGATAAAGCAAATGAGTTGTGACATGATATTCTGTTATCTCCAGTGTTTTTGAGAATGGAAATTCTCATTTTGGGAGAAGCAGATATACGGGTAATAGAAAAGAGAGTAAGCAAAAAGTGTTTAGTGCTGAATTTGAATAAGAAGTTTCTGTATAAGTTTATCATTTATTTTTTCTCATGAAAATGTATATTAAATAACTCTGATCACTAAAAAAGGCAAGAAACAATGACCAACCAAGTAGCTATGAACATTTCTAATGCCCAAATCAGGACTACTTCAAGAACCAGCTGTTGTAAAACTGTGGCAAGAATCAAAGAATATAAAAAAGACTTTTAAGTTCATGTCAAAAGGACTCAGGATCCAAATTGTAAAGGCTCCCACTGATACAAGATGGTAAATTTGACATCAGTATGGAGAAAACCTACAATGGATTGAAACACACAACATATGTTCAATTCCTATTGAGTTATTAATAACAATAAAATAATAGCTAGACCTTATTGGTAAATGCAAAGGGGATGTTATTATTTCAAAATCCTGTAAAAAGGAGAACAAGTCAAGCATGTATCCTGTTGGTCTTTTTAAATTGCACTATTGGGTAATCAAAGAGTGGATGAGGGGAAGTTTCTCTTTCATATGTAAAATGGTGAACAAATAATACAGAGTGTCACTGTTTTTATACCTTAACAAGTAAATGGGTCTAGGCATTAAACATTGATTAATACCAATATTAGAAAAGTGAGAAATCCCCAAATTGTGCACCTTTTCATAGAATACAACACAATCTGTAAAGTAGCATCTGAGCTGAAACACGCTTTAGATTAAACTCTCAAAATTCAGGATATATAGAAAACAGAGGACCATGTAAAACTACCCTGAGGAATGCAAATAACCGAGTTTGGATTACATAGACATCTACAAAAGAACTAGATTTCTTACTAAACAAATGGCAAGAAAAAAGCAAGGGATATAAAGGCGGAACATACCAAATCCAAGAGGCTGAATAGATCTATTTGATATTTTTTTCAAACAAACTTAAAGATGTGTATTTATAAAGCAATTAGATATTTGAACATTGAGTTGTATTTGACAATTTTTTGAACAATTTTTAATTTTAGGTGGGATAATGGTATTATGGCTATGTTTAAGGAGAAACATATATGCTCCTATTTATATATTTATATGTATATTCAATGTTGAATAAAATTTTATAATTTCTTGGTTTACTGTAAATTAATACAAGAGAAGAGAAAGTGGGTGGCTAGCTGTGGATAAAACAAGATTGACTCTAGATCAAAAAATTTTGAAGTTGAGTACGTGGAAATCCGTTAAACTATTCTGTCTACTTTAAAATTCTCTATAAAAAAAAAAGGTTTTATTTAAAAAAAGAATATTTTTAAAAAATGCATTTATAAGATAACTCCATACTAAAGAATGAAAGAATCTTGCATGAATAGAAAAACAAAACTTGTTGTGTTTTTGAATAGGCACACTAGATACATAAAGATGTAAATCAATTTTCAGTATAAAATGTAATATAATTTCAATGTAAACAACAAGAAATCAAACACAAATGATCAAACAAAGCACAAAAAACCTCACTTGAAAAAGTACGTTTATGAAAATTGCTAACAAAAAGAAATAGGAGTAATAAAAATGAATGTGAATATCCAGTAACTTATCAAGACATAATTGATTAATATGGTAATTAAAACAATTAGATAATATGGTAATTAAAATGCTATCATGAAATAATAGATCACTACATCAATAGAATAAACTAGAGAATACAAAGACTAACCCCAATATTTCACAATGGAAAGATACAAAAGGTATTCACTGAAAGTTGTTGACATGATTGACTATCCATTTGGAACAAAGTAAACTTAATGATTAATTCAAGATCTGAATGTTCATTAAAAGACTAGAAGTTTAAAAAATATATAGACTGAGATGGTTCTTTCATCTCTCCTTCCTCTTGCCTGGAACAATGACAGTGCTCAGTGTCCTTTCACAGAAAAATGAAAGCCACGTGTCACAGTCAGGTGGGGCTACTAGGACACATTGCATAGATTACGTGGCTTAAACAACAAACACTTATTTTTAACAGTTTGATCAAGGTGCCAAAAGATTCAGTTTCTGGTCAGTGCCCTCCTCCTGGTTTACAGAGAGTCACCTTTTTAAATTTAATTTAATTTAATTTAATTTTTTTATTGCATTTTAGGTTTGGGGGTACATGTGAAGAACATGCAAGATTGTTGCATAGGTACACACGTGGCAGTGTGATTTGCTGCCTTCCTCCCCATCACCTATATCTGGCATTTCTCCCCATGCTATCTCTCCCCAACTCCCCACCCCTCGCTGTCCCTCCCTTATTTCCTCACGACAGACCCCAGTGTGTGAGGCTCCCTTCCCTGTGTCCATGTGTTCTCATTGTTCAACACCCGCCTATGAGTAAGAACATACGGTGTTTGATTTTCTGTTCTTGTGTCAGTCACCTTTAATCAGTCACATGACAGAAAGAGCTCAAGTCTCTCTTGTATGTAAGGGCACTAATACTATTCATGAGGTCTCTACCTTTATGACCTAATTACCTCCCAAAGTCCCTCCCTCCAAATATCATCACATTGAGGATTAGCACTTCAACATATAAATTTGTGGGAGACATATCATTATACCCCATGTTGAGGGTGTCAAAAAGTCAGAAGGATCTCTGAAATGAATAACTTCAGATAGCCGCCACAGTGGTCCCAAGCTGTCTGCCTTCAGACTTCCTGTTACACAGGAAAAACTGTCTATGTAGATAAGTTCATGCAGTTGGACTTCTGTTTCACATAGCTGAAAGCAATGGAAGGTGAAACAGCATTCATAGCTGTTACGATAACCGTGATGGAAGAGCCCTTGAGACGTTTTTATTTTTTTGAAAAAAAAAATCAAAAAGAGACAAAGAACATTGAGCAAGTATAGTTTAAGCAGATAAATGCTGATGCATTTGTACAAACATAAGCATTTTTTTAAAATTATAATTTCTTATTAGTCAAATCTTACCTGGTATCTATCAGGAATGTGACCGTTTAAGATGCTGACTATGTCATCGACGTACAAGCCTTCTTCTTTCTCACCCAGCCCCAGTGAGTCACAGAGAATAAATGGCAGGGAACTGCCATCTTCCCCATTTCTAATAGAGTATGTCCTATACTGTAAAGGGGAGAAAAACAACTTTAAAGAATTTTTTTTTTTCTGAGATGGAGACTCTCTATGTCACCACGGCTGAAGTGCAGTGGCGTGATCTTGGCTCACTGCAACTTCCACCTCCCAGCTTCAAGCGATTCTCTTGCCTCAGCCTCCTGAGTAGCTAGGATGCACCACCATGTCCGGCTAATTTTTTTTTATTTTTAGTAGAGATGGGGTTTCACCATATTGGCGAGGCTGGTCTTGAACTCTTGATCTCATGACCTGCCTACCTCAGTCTCCCAACATGCTGGGATTACAGGCATTAGCCATCGCGCCCAGCCAAGAATAATGTTTTATTGTTAATTGAGATGAAGTTTACATGTAATAAAGTTGATCTGTATGTAAAAGGCTTTTGAAATATAAATAATTTGAACAGAGAAGCAAAGGTTAGGTGGCCTCAAATGTACTTACCTTCTCAGATGTCCCACTTGTATTAGTGCCCACAAAAGCCTGATGTGTTACATGCCCTTGGAAAACAGACCTCACTGAGTTGAAAAAGCTGGACTTCCCAGCTCCAATTGGACCCAGCAGCAGAATTCGTATTTTTTGAACCAGGGATCCATATGGTTCATAAGTTCTCAAGGCAGACAATAAGCTCTTCCTGAGCCTGTTTAGACATGACAATTTTTAACAATTGACTGACTTTAGGTCACAAAACCTTACAATGAATTTTACTAGAATTCATTTTTTCATAGATACCATTTTTGTTTAGCACCTTGCCTTCTTACATAAAAGACATGAGACTACCTTACCTCAAATCCTATTGCAAAAAGAACAAAAAGCAAAATAATGTACAACTAAAACCAGATATAAAATGTTTCAGATTTAAGTTCCTAGACCATATAAATCTATGAATAAATAATAGCTATATTAAACATAAAGATCAATATTTAAGACTAAACTTCAGAAGTCATAATACATGTGATTAGGATTTTAAATGTGTAATTAGTATATTAAGTCCTATAGGCATAATAGTGATGTTTGATCAGGAGAATGAAACCATAGTCACAAAAAGTTCCCCTACTAGAATAATGGTGGGGGTAAGGCAAGGTTGGTGGTGATTTGTTAGAAGTAGTAGTGGAAGCAGTGTTTGAAGGCCTTAGGTAAGCATATGATTCAGCTATGGACTCACTTGTAGTTCGAATTTGCTAGTCAGAATAGTAAGGATGAAGTCACGATACATGTGACTTCTGAAGTTTATGAAAGTAATCAATTTCTATCATATACTTGAAGTTCATGATAGGTATTCCCCACCTACCAACCACTTCTTCCACAGAAACTCTCTAGAGCAATTGAAACTTTAACTGCAAGAATTCTAAGCAAAACGCAGACATACAAACAAATAACTTTTTATTCAAGTACGTAACATTAAAACTTCCTCCCCTCAACTCAGTGATGTTTTTGTTTTAACATTAATATTATCAGACATTTTATGATTATGGTACAGTTTGTTCTTGATGATCCACAAGTTATGTGTGATAATATGTGTTGCCAATTTTATTGATGAGACCTGTGATAGAATAAGTCAAAGATAGTGAAGAGAGTAATAGCATCTTAAAGACATTGACTTACTCAGTGACCACTTTCATCTTTCTTTCATCCAGTAAATCTAGGGAAATAATAAAAGAATAATGTAGATTAGAAGTTGTTGAATGATTGGCTGACTGAATGAATGTCAATGAATTCACTAGGGACAAATACTAAAATAGCTTTTCCATGATAACAGTCCTGCCTAGTGAAAAGGGAGCAATTTTATAGAGAAAATTCTGTTAAATCTCATTAACGTCATCTCATTTGAAGAGGCAAGGGCTTGAGGCACTAGACCCTGCAAGACTGTGCTATCAGCAGATCTCTTCTCATTCAGTTACTCAACAGTGATGTGTGACTCACTCCGACATGGGAATTGAGGGTATGGGTGTTTTCTGAATAAAAGAAGCAAGGCCTACAGATGTGGGAATGCTCTAATAAGGCATTTTCTCCTCCATAATCCAATAGGTCTAAGATGGTTAATGTGCGGAGACAAACAAACAGAAAACACAGGCACTAGATTTTCTCTACAACTTGATATTAACAATTGGAATTCCAGAAACTTCCAGCTTACTTAATTTTATTCCTGTCCCCGGAAGAGAAAATGAGACTCATGCCTACCCAATCAGAGCACAGTAAATCGTTCAGGGGTAAGCAAAGGACTTTATTCAGATCAATAAGGCTCAGGCTCAGAATTATTTATTCTTGGAAAGAGACATTTTTATGGTGAATTTAAAACGGAAAGGATAAGGATAAGTGAGGCTAGCAATTCTCTCAATTACAAAAGAAGAATAGCATGTGGAACATTTCTAAACATGGCCATACATGTGGTAACAAAGCAAACAATAAATTACCAATAGTAGAAATTGTGAAAACTTCACTCAATGTCTATAATAAGACTAACAAAGCCCAAGTACAAACAAATGGAAAAGCAGCCTCTGGGGATTTAAAAAATCTCTTAAATAATTTTAATATCCAAAAGGAAATAAAAAACACAATTATAAAAATATAGAAAATAGCAATATGAACCTTTATATCCATTTTGTGATAAAACCCATTTCATAAATGACAAGAAAGAAGGAAAATGCTGGAAATTGAAAATAGATTTAAGAAGAATAAAGAAACAAACCCTAGGAATATAAAAGTAAATAATAAAATATGAAATCAAATTTTAAAACGTGAAGAAAGGATGAATTAATACAGTAATTATTTTGAAATGTAAAATAAATTTTATCTTATTTTATCAAAGAAAGACAAAATTGCTAAATGTCATACCACCACTCATATACCAAAAGTTACATATTCTAAAAATCATACAAAATGCTGAAAATGATTTGAAGTGACAGACACCCTTGTATAGTACTTATAGTTGTAGAAATTGATACAACTATGTTAGGAAATTTTGTCAGTGTCAACTGAAGATGAATATATACATAGCCTATGATCCAGCAATTTCATTGGTATTTTCTTCAAAAAAAATTCATATGTGTGAACCAAAAGATACGTACAATAATATTTATAGCAGTATTATTTGTAATAGCCACAAACTGGAAAACACAAATGTCCACCAGTGATGACTGGATAAAATACTGTGAAGAATGGACCACAATGGAATTCTACATGAATGAAAAGGAACAAACTATTGCTACATACAAGAATAAGGATGAATCACTATGAAGGTAGGAATTAAAGCGGCTAGACCAATACATTCACTCACTTTACTGGGGAACACTCTCAGAAAAAAAGATAATTGACCGAGTCTAATTTTCTAATATGACCAAGTCTAATTTTCTAATAAATATTTTCTAATTTTATGTCCTGGTAAATAGACTAATGATATTTACCACATGGAACAGTACTCATATCTTGACTGTCCTTAACAGGATATCTGTTGGCTAAGAATTTCTTAGTAAATAAATCTAGATTCCAACCAGGAATGGTGGCTCACACCTGTAATCCCAGCACCTTGGGAGGCTGAGGCAGGTGGATCACGAGGTCAGGAGTTTGAGACCAGCCTGGCCAGCATGGTGAAACCCCATCTATACTAAAATGCAAAAAACTAGCCAGGTGTGGCAGTGCATTCCTATAATCCCAGCCACTTGGGAGGCTGAGGCAGTAGAATTGTTTGAACCCAGGAGGCAGAAGTTGCAGTCAGCCGAGATCGTGCCACTGTACTCCAGCCTGGGCTACAAAAAAAAAAAAAAAATCAGATTCCGTGGATTAAGGGGGCATGCTTCCTTGAAAATGTCGTGGAAGCTGGTGTATAATTTTTCAATATGTAAAGTGGACGATAAACTTTACTTAAAAGCCCTGCCTATTACTTTGGCCCCTAATGCATATGTGGAATATGGAAAGAAAAGATTTAGGGAGCCATACAGAATATCTAAGTACTCTTTCTGCCTTTTCTTAGATTTATAATTGCCCCTATCTTTGAAATTACTAATACAGCAATATTTGGTAAGAGATCTGATTTGTAGGAGTCATATTTTTAAATGAAATCTAATCCGTTGTATTAGCTCAATGTCATAAATATAATATTGAATGGAAGAAGCTAGACACTTTGGTAGGTTTATAATTATGTATATATGATTCAAAAACAGAAAATATTAATGTTGATACAAGACATAGAATAATGGTTACGTTTGGTTGGTAATAAATGAAAAGAATCATGACAGAGTCTTCTGAAATGATGGTAGTCTATTTTTTATTCTGAATGTTGTTACATGAGGGCGTTCTAATTGTAAATACACTTATCAATTGTGTACTTTACTGATTATGGTTACATCTCAATAAAAAGTTTACTTAACTGATCTAGGATGGCCGATATCATGATTTATCCAAGTAAATTTACCAGGCTTTGAAAATTTTATTTAAAAAAATATTTAGGACAGCAAAGAAGAAAGATCAAATGACTCAAATAGTAGTTAAAAAAAAAGATAAATAATCTGGCCTTAGGTTTTCCACAACAACATCAATGCTGTAGAAACATTAAAATATCCCCCAAAATAAATGTAATACAAGAATGATGTGCTCTTATAGTCATCCAAGTATGAATATCACAGACAATTACTTTAGAACATGCAAATACTCAGGTAATGCCATTCACAGGAGCCCTTCTTTTCAATGATGAGGTATAAACAAGTATTTTATAGAAGATGCAAATCACAAACACACATAAAGTTGTTAGTGATCAAGGAAAAGTAGAAATAAAAAGGAGAAACTATCTTTTCACAATCAAATCAGCAAATATTCTAAAACTTGATGATATCCAAGATAGATAAGGATACAGGGAAACAGGCATTTCTATAATGATTAGGGATGGTATAGACAACTGAACCTCTTGAAAGGCATCCTTCCAAATCCAAATAATCATAACCCTTAAGCGACAATTTCATTTCTAAGGAGTCACCGTAAAGAAGTATTTTTGTAGACAAAGTTATATGCCTAAAGATACTCCAAGAGCATTGTTTACAACAGCAAAAATTGGAAATAAATATTCTTTAGTTAAAAAAAATTATGTTCTTTTCATATAGTGTCAAACTATATGAAAGCAACTGAAAAGTCCATCAACGAATAAATGGACTTTTAAAATGTGGTATATACATATAATGGAGTGTTACTTTGCCTTATAAATGAAAAAAAAATCCTGTCATTTACAATATGAATGAAGTTGGAAGATATTATGCTAAGTGACATAAGCCAGATACAAAAGGACAAATACTACATAATCCCACTTATATGAGGACTCTAAGATAGTCAAATTTATAAAAGCAGAGTTAGAATGGTGGTTTGCCAGGGACTGTGGGAAGGAGGAAAGGGGGATACATTTGTAAAAGGGTACAAAGTTTTACCTATGCAAGATGATTAAATCTTAGAGATCTACTGTACAGTATAGTACCTACAGTAACAATACCGTATGGCAGGGGTCCCCAACCCTTGGGGCCATGGAACTGTGGCTGTCTGTGGCCAATTAGGATCCAGGCCACACAGCAGGAGGTGAGGGGCCGGCAAGCAAAGCTCCATCTGTATTTGCAGCTGCTCCCTATTGCTCATATTACAGTTTGAGCTCTGCTTCCTGTCAGATCAGAGGTGGAATTAGATTCTCATAGGAGCACAAACGCAATTATGAACTGTGCATGAGGGATCTAGGCTCATGCTCCTTATGAGAATCTAATGCTTGATGATCGGTCACTGTCTCCCATCACCCCCAAGTTGGGATTGTTTGGTTGCAGGAAAACAAGCTCAGGGGTCCCACTGATTCTGCATTACAATGAGTCGTATAATTATTTCATTATATATTACAGCATAATAACAATAAAGTGCAAAATACATGTAATGTGCTTGAAACCATCCCCCCACCACCAGTCTGTGGAAAAATTGTCTTCCACGAAACTGGTCCGTGATACCAAAAAGGTGGAAGCCACTGCTGGTCTACAGTAAGTCTTTACTTAACATCATCATGGATTCTTGGAAACTGTAATTTTAAGCAAAACAACATACAGCATGTCCTTGAAAAATGTCTTTCTTCTGTAATCATGAGGGAAATAAATTGATTTCCTTCTAAGTTGTTTCACTTAAGTCACAGTTTCCAAGAGCCTATAGTCCACATTAAGTGAGGATTTACTGTACTTAAAAATTTGCTAAGGATAAATCTTATGTTAAGTGCTCCTATCATAAATATATATTTTATTGACCATGGTTGTGTCTTAGCAAACAATTTGTGTCCAGGTTTCAGTCTGAACCATCCAAATTCTGGACAAATGAAAAGGTCACATTTCCTTAAAGAGATGAATTGGTTCAAACCAACCAAGCATGCAAGGGAGAACTTTATACAGCATTTGCTGATTAAACCTACCTTCACAACGAAAAACTTCACATTCCTGAATAGACATAGCACGATTTTGACCAAGTCCAAGATTTTCAATTTTCTTTAAGCTCATAATCACTTTTTGATAGCTTATACTTATCCAGAAGTCAATGGAATTACATTGTATATTTTCATCAGCAAACAGTATTTCTGGTGTACATCGTCCTGTTTCACATTTTGAAATTTTAGTCCCTTGAAGTGTGAAAAGGAGGATGGCAGCATACTTTCCTTGCTGGTAACTCATTTGTGAATAAGCTCCAATAACATGATCTCCACTATAAATCACTGTGAGAGTAGGCCCTTGATTACAACATCTATCAAGCAAAGCTTGTTTAGAGAATCCATGGACACTAGCCTTATAGAGAAGGCTAAGCCGCTTTTCTCCAATATAATTTTGCAGAATCTTTTCTTGCAACCATGTCAAACGTGTTGTCACTGCCATACTGCTTGACCTAGTGGAAAATCAGATATATTTTCCATTAAATATTAAAAAACAGATAACATGTACTGTTATAAAACTTGCATTTATGCCTCTTATATACTCTACATAACGAAGGGTGAACAGACAGCCAAAAAATGAGAAAACAAAGGATAAACAGCAAAACACAAATTAGCTAATTTTTTAATTAAAAAAAAACAGAGATTGATAAATGACACTGTCTTCTGAGAGAGAGAGAGAGAGACTAATACTTGCTAGGAAAAATGAAAAGCAGAAAGACATTTACCTGCTGCAGTGTCGGTAGTATCAGCTAGAGCTGAGGGTAGTTGCTCTGTCTGGATATCTAGGAAAGCACAAAACTGGAGAAGGAAATTATTCAGCAGCCTTGAAACTTTGAAGACTCGGAGAAACGAAACTGAAACTCAGGATGCCCAGCCCACTTGATAGCATGCCAACTTCTCTCAACAAAGGAGCATAAACTGATCTAGCTAATTTAGACGGTACATTTATAGAAAAAATAATATTGAGAGAATCAAGGAATTGAAGTCAGAGGGAAGGAAACATAACAGCTCACTGACTTTTTAAAAATATTTTTATTTAAGTATAATGCAACCAATTCCTGTATATAGACATATAAAAAGTAGTGCATATTCTCCCTCTAGAGTATGTATCTCAAATTCATTTACATCTCTTAATCCCTGCTATCAATTTATTCTATCTACACTAGCATACTTCCTTATGTAGAATGTTATTATAGCCTCCAGATTTGTTCCTGTGCTTTTCTGCCTGGCACCTGTGTTCTAACCACAGGAAAATGAGGAGATGTCATTTATAGAGATAAGATATAAGATATATACAAGATATAAACCAACTCGTGTTAATTTCATGATAAAGTCCCTTCTCTAACATGGCATTGCTAGTTGTCATAAATTTGTGTTCTATAGGCAGAATTCAGCCTTCGTATTTGTTGTGTAGGGCCAATGTAATTTCTTTATTTTTTTTTAATTTTTGAGTGTGAATGCTTTTATATCATTGGGTATCCACTCTCCAGTCCCCCTTTGTCCACTCTTGCTTTATACCTGACTAGTTCTAACAAATTTAAATTAACTGCCTGCCCTAAAAAGGATTTCTTAATTTGTTGGCCCTATTAAAAACAATAGCACCATCAAATAAAAATATTTTAAGCAGTTTATGGGTATTATTACTTAGCTTTAAAGATCATATTATTATAGGCTTATTATTTGCCAATTTACAGGTATCTCACATATTTATTTTAATAACTTTATGATGAAGACAATATTATTGCCACTTTACAAATAAATAGACAGAGTTTTGGAGTATACAGGAGAAGAAGAGTAGGAAGAGGAGTGAGAAGGAAAGGAATCTCCTACTTTAGACAGCATAATCAGGAAAGGTCTATCTAACGAGACATCATTGGAGAAGTGTCCTGAATGGAGTGAGAGGGAGCACCATGGAAATATCTAGGAAAAGAGCTTTATAAGCAGGAGAAGGGCAAATATAATCACCCCTGCAGCAGCTTGTTGCAGTAAGGCGGTCAGTATGGTTGGAGCAGAGTTAAGCTTGGAGAAGAACAGCAGTGAATACTCTGGCCACTGTGTGGAGAAAAGCTGGAAAGTGCTAGATGTGGCGATTGTAGCTCTGCCGTAACAAAGGGGCAAAACCGTAGAGGACCTGACTCCACTAAGCTGAGTTACACACTGCAGCCTGTGGCTGACAAACAGTCTGAGAGAGGCTTCTGCCCTGGCACGAATGAATCTTTAAGGGTGAGCAGTTCCATTTCCCTAATTTTATGCCCATTAGAGTGGGCCTCTTGCCCACATTGTCTGATCTGCTGAGGTTGTTAATGTTTTTGTCTTTCTTATTACGGCCCATAGCTTTATAAGCTGCTGGTGGTAAGGAAGGCTTTGAAGCTGAACCCAACAGAGAAACACGGGACAACTTCCACAAAGCTGTGGCAGGGATGCAGCAGTCTCAAGCAGAGAACACTGAGTAATATATATACGGATTTTGAAGATCAGCAGGTGTTGAACACAGTGTCCACACTAGCTGCACACTTTCTATGTTCAGGTCCCACTACTCCCTGACAGTCTTAAAGGAGCAGGAAACCCTCCTTTTTTCATTCTGAAGATTGTGTCAAGAACTCAAAGGAGTAGGAGTGGCTAACATGGGCCTGACAGATACCTATCTGTTCATTCAGTAAGAAGCCTGGAAATCTTAGGGTAATATTTCACAAATCCCCTATAGCATCAATTGAACTGAAATAAACAAAATTTAGCTTCTTAGTAAAGGAACAGGACACAGAGATAGGAAGAGAGACCACTTGGTAGCCTGTGCTTAATCTCCTATTCTTCAAGATATGTTGTTTCAAGAGCTGGCATTTATCAAGACACAAGCAAAACTGCCCTCTCTGAAATAATCCAGTAATTTAGGTAGCCCTTGCTCATGATGTGTAAAATATTCCCAAATAAAATTATTTCCTTTAAATGAATCATCACTTTCAAGAAACTAATGTTTCCAGCTCTTTTCCTTGAACCTCTGTAAGACATAAATGTTCCCTTCCATATGAGTTCAGAGATGTAATATATCCCACCAAATGACTCATGCTGGGACTCCCCTTCGATACTTCCATGGGCCCTTTCGGTGCCAGTGACTTACCTTGTGTATTGGGATTATTTTGAGTATCCTAGGTCCAAATAAAGGGGATATATTCCGAGTGGAAAGACTGCCTCAGCTAAATTTCAGGGCTGAAGTGGGCTCTTACATTGGAAATTCTATAGATGGCAGTCCATTATTAATGGAAGATCCATAGGCCACATCAACAAAACTGATAGCATTTCTTCCCTATGAAGTGAAGTGTGGGGATTCCTCAAATAATGACAAAGACTTCCATCATGTTTCCTGGCTTCCATGTATTATCCTGACTCTGACCCATCACATAGTCCTCAGAAGTCTCCCTCTGCTGACCACATTCTTTCTCTTGGTCTCTCCAGTTCTGTTTCTCTCTCCTCCTTCCACCAGAGTTATGTCTAATTTTTCTTTCCTCTCCTTTTCCAGAATGGGTAACTGTCTTGCAGTATCTCCAGAAATGGGAAATGTAAATAACCCTGACTCTATTACTTTTTTAATCCATAATCATTATGTAAATGTTATGTCTAGATTCTTTTATGCCCTGACCTACCAAGAGCAGTCTACTATAGAAGTTTAAAAGTCTGAATATTGGCTGCAATGGCTAATGTCTGTAACTCCAGCACTTTGAGAGGCTGAGGCAGGTGAATTTTATGAGCTCAGGAGTTCAAGACAAGCCTGGGCAACATGGTAAAACCCCATCTCTACCAAAAAATATACCCCCCCAAAAAAATTAGCCAGGCCTGGTGGTGTATGCCTGTGGTCACAGCTATTCAGGATGCTGAAGTGGGAGGATTGCTTGAGCCCAGGAGATTGAGGTTGCAGTGAGCTGAGATCGCACCACTGGACTCCAGCCTCCTGAGTGACAGAGTGAGACCCTACCTTCAAACAAATTTTAAAAAGAGTCATTATTTCTGGTTGTTCTTTTTTGTTTCCTCCACTCCCTCATTTAACCATTCCCTCATTTAATTTTCAAGAGAACAATGTAAGTGACTGGGAAATGGGAAACCATATATAAAAAAATGCAGAAAAATATATTAAAATGTCACCTTAAGAAGCCGTCTAACTACACATGGTATCTGATGTGGTTTGGATGTGTCCCTACTCAAATCTCATCTGGAATTGTAGTTCCTGTAATCCCCACATGTCATGAGAGGGACTAGGTGTAGATAATTAAATCATGGGGGCGGTTTTTCCCATCCTGTTCTCATTGTAGTGAGTTAGTTCTCACAAGATCTGATGGTTTTATAAAGGGTTTCCCCTTTCTCTGGGCACTCATTTCTCTCTCCTGCTGCCATGTGAAGAAGGACATGTCTGCTTCCCTTTCTGCCATGATTGTAAGCTTTCTGAGGCCTCCCAAGCCCTACAGAACTGTGAGTCAATTAAACCTCTTTTCTTTATAAATTACCGAGTCTCAGGCAGTTCTTTATAGCAGTGTGACAACAGGTTAATACAGTAAATTGGTACAGAGGGAGTGGGGTGCTATTATGAGGATACCCAAAAATGTGGAAGCAACTTTGGAACTGAGCAGCAGGCAGAGGTTGGAACAGTTTAGAGGACTTAGAAGAACAGAGAAAAATATGGGAAAGTTTGGAACTTCCTAGAGACTTGGAGAGCTCAGAAGACAGTAAGATGTGGGAAAGTTTGGAATTTCCTAGAGTCTCCTTGAGTGGCTTTGAACTGATAGTGATATGGACAATGAAGTTTAGGCTGAGGTGGTCTCACATGGAGATGAGAAACTTGTTGGGAACTGAAGCAAAAGTAACTCTTGCTGTGCTTTAGCAAAGAGACTGACAGCATTTCATCACTGCCCTAAAGATCTGTGGAACTTTAAACCTGAGAGAGATGATTTGGTGTATCTGGCAGAAGAAATTTCTAAGCGGCAAAGCATTCAAGAAAAAGCAGAGCATAAAAGTTGAAAAATTTGCAGCCTGACAATAGGATAGAAAAGAAAAACCTATTTTTTAGGGAGAAATTCAAACTGGTTGCAGAAGTTTACATAAGTAACCAGAAATGGAATGTTAATCCCCAAGACAATGGGGAAAATATCTCCAGGACATGTCAGAGACCCCATGGCAGTCCCTTCTATTACAGGCCTAGAGATCTAGGAGGGAAAAACAGTTTCCTAGGCTGGGTTCAGGGACTCTACTGCTGTGTGCAGCCTTGGGACTGTTTCCCAGCTGCTCCGGCCATGATTTAAAGGAGTCAAAGTGAAGCTCAGGATGTAGCTTCAGAGGGTGCAAACCCCCAGCCTTGGCAGCTTCCATGTGGTGTTGGTCCTATGGGTACACAGAGGACAAAAACTGAGATTTGGGAACTTCTGCCCAGATTTCAGAGGATGTATGGAAACACCTATACATCCAGGTAGAAGTCTGCTGCAGAGGCAGAGCCCTCATAGAGAACCTCTGCTAGGGCAATATGGAAGGGAAATGTGGGATAAAAGTCCCCATACAAAGTCCCCACTGGGGCACTGCCTAGTGGAGCTACAAGCAAAGAGCCGCTGTCCTTCAGACCCCAGAATGATAAATTCACTGACAGCTTGCACTGTGTGCTTAGAAAAGACACACTCAATGCTATCTGTGAAAGCAGCTCAGGTGGCAGTGCTGTACCCTGCAAATCCACAGGAACAGAGCTTCCCAAGGCCTTGGGAGCCCACTTCTTGCATCAGCAGGACCTGGATGTAATAAATGGATTCAAAGGCGATCATTGCAGAGCTTTAAGCTTTGACTGCCCCACTGGATTTCAGACTTGCATGGGGCCTGTAGCCCCTTCATTTTGGCCAATTTTTCCCATTTGGAATAGGTATATCTCCAGGTTAGGAAGTAACTAACTTGCTTTTGATTTTACAGGCTCATAGGCAGAAGGGACGTGCCTTGTCTCAGATGAAACTTTGGACTATACACTTTTAAGTTAATGCTCAAAACAGTTAATATTTGGGGGGACTGTTGGGAAGGCATGATTGTGTTTTGAAATGTGAGGACATGAGATCTGGGAAAGGATCAGTGATGGAATGGTAGGGTTTGGCTGTGTCCCCACTCAAATCTCTTCTTGAATTTTGGTTCCCATCAACTCCATTTGTTGTAGGAAGGACCAGGTGAAAATAATTGAATCATGGGGGCAGTTTCCCCCATCCTGTTCTCATCATAGTGAGTTAATTGTCATGAGATCTGAGAATTAGGCACAATTTTTCTTTGCTAGGCACTCATTTTTCTCTCCTGCCACCATGTGAAGAAGGACATATTTGCTTCCCTTTACACCAAGATTGTGAGCTTCCTGAGGCCTCCCAGTCCTGTAGAACTGTGAGTCAAATTAAAACTCTTTCCTTTATAAATTACCCAATCTTGAGCAGTTCTTTATAGCATCATGAAAACAGGCTAATGCAGTGTCCATCTGAAATGTCTAAAGTCCTATCATACAAATGAATCACGTTTTTTTTTTTTTTTTCTCTCTCTCTCTGGTCTTCTTGGCCATGGAAGTTTGATAATACCCTCTTTATAAATCTAACACTGATCATCTATCTGGTAGAAGAGGGTCTCATACACTCAAAACACCATAAATGAATTTATCTTGGTATGCTTATTTAAATTGTAGAAGTCCGTTCACATGTTAATTCCTTCTTTATCACTTTATCAAAATGGAAGACAAATGAGTTCAGAGGCTTAGACATATGTGTTCTGTTTTGTTTTGCATTTATTAAAAAAATCTGACAGATACTGTCATGAAATACGCAAAAGAACTCAATTTTTTAAAAATGAAAAAAATATATTTACACATAATTGTTTAGGACACCTTGTTACTCGACCTCCCCACCTCCACCCATGTACTCTCAGTTTTGGCAATTTCGCTTACATTGCCCTTCCGGTTCTGGAGGCTGAAACAGTTTCAGTCTATTCGTTTGAATTGTGTTGAGGAAAAAAGTGGGATGGGGGAGGGTGCAGTTGAATATTGACTATACTTCTATATCTATGTTCTTACTGGCCCAAGTAACCTGCATTTTCTCCAACATCAGAGAAAGATTTTGCAAGGGTTTATAACCGGTATGCAAGCTTTAATCCTTCTTACCTGGATGGCAAAAATCAGATCTATTTAATCTACTGTCATCCACAAATTGGTCCATAGCTTCCTCAGATTAGGGATGGGAATTGAGGGCTTCTAAATTCCCATGGCTTTTGGCTGCAGGACCCCATGAAGCCTTTGATCAGTCTTGCCATCTTGTGGGTACCTGGGCATTAGATTGAGTTATGTTGCTAAAAGATGATTATTTATTTGCTGATCATTAAGCATATGGTGCCTACTTGGCTCCCCCTATCAAATTATGTCAAAATAAATTAATTGTGGACCTGTTTTGTTTTATGAAAAAGCAATGTGATAATCTTTAAATGTACCTTTCTAAACAAGACACAAGCTTACACTTTACCCAGCACAGTAACTTCTCTTGGTATTCTTGACCTAAAAGGAAGAAGTGTAGGAAAAACTAATATAAGCAGAGAGTTTATTTGGGCCAAGCATGAGGGTTGCAACCCAACAGCATAGATTCCAGTTGCCCTGAACAATATGCAATCTTATTAGCAACAGTTACAAGTATGTTTTCAAAGAAAAGGAAGAGGCAGTTCCTAAGTTATTTACCAAGAATTTACAGTAAAATAACATAAGCTATTGATTGGCTATAAATTGGATCAAATTCCAGGAACATGAAGATAACGGGCAAAGTGCTAGTTGGGAACAAAATAACTTTAAACAATTGTCCCCAGGTATGTGTGTGGAGGGGCAGTGTGGCACCCAGGAGGCAAGACTAAAGGCCCATACTTATGCCTTTCTGGGCCAGTGTACCTCACAGAACTCAAACTGTTCTATTTTTCTTTTCTCATTATTTTATTGAGGTCAGTGGTGGGTGCGTTTGCACAAAGCTATACATTTCTATCAGAAACAGTCACTTTCTAATGCAACAACCTAACCTACCCGTTCACACCACAAAGGGCTCTAGCACTGACATTTCAACTGTCTCCACAACATCACTCTCACTTTAGGATGATATTCTATCTTCCACCACACTTAATAGTTCCTCTGCTATACTTCTTAGCACTATTTTTCTAAGAAGAATTTCGTGTCTTTGACTGCGCTGTACATCTTGCTTCACTGCAAATTATGTCAGGTTTCAAAAATCCTGGATGACCTCTAAAATGTAGCATAATGATAATTCCCACTACCCCTCAGGGTGGCAGAGAAAGATCAGGGAAATCCACAAAATGAAAGAGGTCCTCCCAGGCAAAAGATGTTTCCCACTTTTTGAGGCCTCCTCACAAATATTTCCTAACCTAAATTTCAAATATATATTTAACTCCATTTGATATTTAAGTGTTTCCAGAGCCAGAGGATAAGAAGTTGTGATATCATTTTGCTAATACTGTCCATTTTAGCACAAAAAGGAGAACTTAGAGTCAATATTTAAGCTCCTAAAAGATGTTGGGTCAAATGAAATGTTCCTCACTGTTTCTTGATCTCTCTTTTACTCCTCTTCCTTGCAGGGTCTTCATCTCCTTCATAAGGGCACTCTTTGTTACCCCTTTAAACAAAATAAGGAAGTCTTACATTCTACCCAGATTTTTTTTCTGGCTCCACCAAAGGGATGGGTGAATTATGGCCCTAAAATTGGTGAGAATGATGGTAAGCCTTCAAACACCTTCAGTCTCCCAACCAACAATGGTCATGACTTGTTTTTCCCTGGATTACATGGAGAAAATCATGCCCTACTTTTTGGACCTGTTGCTTCCACATCTGCATGGTAACTATGAAACCATCCTAATGAACAGCACATATTAACCACTAAATAAAATGTAGACTTTGAATAAAAACACAGTTAAGTATTAACCAGCTTGCCCTTAAGCCAATTCCTTATAGCTACTTACAACTTGACTTTTAGCTCCTTTCCTTATAATTTCTTGCCGCCTAAAAGTCACATAAACATTGTCACAAGGCACTAACTTCCCTTCGTTGTTTCTGTAAGATAATATATTTAACATTAAGAAACTTCAAGTTTCTATCTAAAATGTTTTCCAGAACCTGGAATCCCATGGGTCTACTGACACCAGTCTGAAGACCCCCTCCAAGGAACTGACTCAGAAAAAAAAAATGCAGTTTTCATCTCTGTTTCATTTCATCTCCTACACCCCAACCAATCATCAGCTCCAGACCTTCAATCACTTACCTGCCTTTCTCTCAAAAGCCCCAGTCCTAGACCCAGCAGGGAGGTTGATCTGAGATTCCCTCAATCTTCCTCATTTTGCTGCCATCCAATTATTAAACTCTTTCTCTATTGTGACACCTACTATTTTGATGTATTGGTAAGTTACTATGCAACAGGCACACAACTCTGGTGAGCCTATAATAACTTTTTAGAGTTGCCTCTCTAATTTTGTTCCCAACATCTACTTCTAGGTCTATGCCTCAATTTCCATGGTTCTTCTATTCCTAGGTCTTTTTTAAAGACTCAATTTCTTCCACTGAGTCATGTCTCCTGAACATTCACTTGAGCACAACTTCACTTGCAGCTTTGCTTTAGGAAATATTCCATAAATGGACCTAAGAAACTCTTGCTCTTTTAATACCCATGACTACACAAAATACAAGGATAATTCTGATTAAAACTAAATTAGACTGTCAGAATGTTGATAATCGTTGAACCAAAGAATATTCTTTTGAAAAAAAACTGAGAAATTTGGAGAAGAGGATTATTAAGAAGTTTTTAAGGGAAAAAAAACTCTGAAAACTATCTTTTGGCAATTTTGTTTTTCTTTCTTGATAGTCCTAGTTTTCGCAGCTACTGAGAGGACTTTGGAATTATTTGGAGCATGAGTCTAAGAACGCTCTTATTGATTTGCACCAGTAATCTAATTTGATAGACACATGTCTAGTGTGGTTTGGAATTCAATTAATGAAAATCAGGCATGGGCTTTTTAGAAGAGAAACATTTATTTTTTTCATAGAAATAAAATGTAAATTCTTTTAAAGTGTTGGTTCGTTTTAATTAATTCAATTACTTAAGAGTCATTCATATTTTCATTCAGGTATATGTGAAACACTCTTTTTTATATTTACTCCCTCTCCCCAGCTTTTCATTCTCTTTTAGTCTTCATTTCTGTTTTGTTGTTACTTGTTGTTTTATTTTGTTGTTTTGTTTTTGAGTCAGGATTTCACTCTTTCTCCCAGGCTAGAGTGCAATGGCACAATCTCAGCTCACTGTAGCCTCCACCTCCCAGGCTCAATCAATTCTTCCACCTCAGCTTCCTGAGTAAGCCACCACTAACTAGGTATGGTGGCACACTACAGGCATGCGGAGAAAAATCTAAAGTGAATGGACGTCGGAGAGGGTGGTGGGGGCAGTAATAGCAAGTATGCTTGCTCATTACCAGGCACTGTGATAAGCTCTGGGAATACATAGATAAGTAAAATCCATGCTGTTTCTCACAGAACTCACAATCTATTTAAGAAAGTAGATGTCTATGCAAAAATTTTATAACTATTATTCAATGCGATTAGTACTACATAGAGGTATATGGAGTGTTAGTTATAGAAGAATAAATAAAAGAATATCTCATTTTTCCTGGAATGGTTTAAAAATATATCACAGAAATTGAATCGTAAATAGTACAGAAATATGGAAGAGTGGTTTGTGGTAGGACCTATCTTAGCCCACTGCTTCTCGGGTTTGGCCTTTCAACTTCAGATATGACTGTTCCAAGGACAGAAGGAAAAATGAACAGAAGCAAAATCTGAAGGCAGCTGTCAATGGAGATTGACTCTTATGGAGGCACGCCAATACACATTGGCCCAAATGTCAGAGTCAAGGATATCCAGAGTCAAGGATATCAAATGCAGGGCTGTAACACTCTCACAATTGCACCTGCAAATGAAACAAACAAGAGTGGAAATGAAGCGCATATCTTAATGTGGTTTTCAGGACTAGGGCAGGGAGATGGGCCCCAGCCATCTAATAACTGATATATACCTTAGGATTTTTTAAAAAATAATGAGTGATTTGTGAGAGGGGGAGAAAAGGAACAGATTACCAGTTTCCTCAAAAGGCAAATCTTCTAAGAAGGAATCTGCAGCCCGCAGCATCTGCCTTAGTGCAGAGAGGATCAGAATATCATTCATAGGGTTCAGTTCCAAATCTGAAGCATAATTTCCAACCATCAAAATATTGGAAATAGGGATGCCTAGCATTTTATTGACAATTGTGACCTGTGGAAAGTATATTTAAGAAGCGTAAGTCTTGTATTTAATATTTAAAATTTGACCAATTTTAAATATAATTTAAGAAAGAAATTAAAGAAGCTAAGGCTGAATAAGTTATCTTCAGAACATACTAATAATTCAGATCATTGCAGTTTTAAAGTGTGATATAGATTTGAATTACTCAAAGCAATTGATCCCATTCTTCATTTCCCTGCAAATGTGTCATGTGAGCACATATATACACACAGACACACACACAAGAATGATTGTGATATGATTACAAAAATATCTGATGATGATTAGCATTCTTTACCTTGCTTTGAGAAGTCACAGATCTACTCATGTTTAAAAAGTTGTCTTGAAGAACCTCACTGCAATTACTCACGTTAGTAAGCAAGGCTACATGTGCTATACCTACATCAAATAGAAAAATCAGTTACTTCATATCATAAATATCAATTTGTCAACAAGTTATTAAATATGTGTGAAAGCAACTCTAAAAGGTGATTTTGATATTTGAAGAATAAAATATTTCCAATAATTCTCAATATGGAGCCTGAAGCTTTTCTAGTGGAGAAACAATCTTTGATCTTTTTCCTCCAACATGAGAGATCATTTTTCAATGCAATTAAATTCATGCTAAACTGCAATTATCTACGATTCCATTCAAATTGTGTGTTTTAAATTGGTCAAGGGAAAAAAAAAGTGGTTGCCGGACTCTAGGGACTAAAAAGAACCACAAGAAAGAGAGGAAGTGAGGAGGGTTGTATATGAACATTTATGAGAGCAAACTGTACTGATGACACAGTTCTACTAAGGACCTACTGCTTTCTCCCTCAAACCACAGGGACTGGATTAATAAATCACACTTGACTTCTAAGCAAATCCAAATTCTGCTATGCTAACAACTACTTCTGAGGAAAATACAAGACTAATTTCTAAGGCCAGTCAAGGAAGCCCCCAAGACTCCTTCACCAGAGCTTTTAGTACCTTTGTCCTACCAAAATCTTGTGTTCCTTTTTTCCATTACTAAATTATTTCCTTTACCTTCTCTTCATTCAAGCTTCAAAGGAATAACTAGCAAAGTTGGCCAATAAACACTTAGTTCTGGTACAGAGAAGTTCTCAATTGACATCTACCATTTTTTTCAACCTCTGTTACAATGAACTTCTTCTCTTTCAAAATTAATGCAATGTCCTTTTAGAGGTCCTAAGTCAGCACAGTTAGTTGCATTAAACACTGCCATCCAGCACGCCAAGCACAATGTGTTGCCATACATCTTGCAAACTCATTTTGAAGCTTAGCACTTCTCTCTTACCTCAGGCCCTCCATAATTTTAGAACTGTTAAGTACTTATATATGCTTATATATTTACATTGTGTGTATCTAATGTTCACTACTCAGGCGTTTGTTAGACAGTTTATTAAGTTCAGATGCAAAACTTACTATCGCCATTTGATAAGAACAGAAGACTAAAGTTCAGTGAAATTAAGTTACCTTCCTCAAGGTCAAAGTTTACTACTACTTAAAAACTAGGGTCACTTAACCGAGACAATGCTCTATACATTAAACTGCATAGCACTTTTTGGAACCTAAATATGTGACCTTTCTATTAATATAGTAAGCAGTGAGACTTTGGAATATAAACACCCAAACAATTCTTTATATTAAAATCTTTTGGAAGATCGGTGAGAGTACTTCCAGTTGTGGATCAAGTGGTGTAGACTTTCCCCTCTTCTTTACACTAAATATGGCTAAAATCTCTGGACATTATACATAAATCAAACACAAAGATTGGAAAGTGCAGAGAATGCAATTTGACTAGAGACCTTGAGACCCAAGAAACAAAAAAGAGATCAGTTCTCTAGGTTTTCTTTTTATTTCATATGTCCCAGATTGGCTTTTAGAGACACTCACAACTGGAAAATGCCAATTAGAGCCAACAAAAAGAAAAAAAAAAAGTAAAGTAAAACCTGTTCCATCTAGTCAAAACATCAGAAAAAGGGCTGTGTAGCAAGACAGAAAATTTTCAGAAAATAGCCACACTATCCCAACCAAACATCACGGAATTCACCTTAGCCCTATCCATGGATATGTCCTTCCCTTTCCCAACCTTTAACCTTAGCCGAGGTAGTATCAGAGAAGAAAAAAACGTAGGGAGCCAGAACATTTATACCTGCACTATACTAACAAGGTCCCTCCTGATGGTGTCAATGGAGGCTACTTGGGGATCCTAGACTTCAATCCAACCAGCAGCAATGAGGTGCTCTTCTCCCTCTTTGACAGTGTCACGGGAGAACAAGTGAGAAGCTGGAACTTTAGCCTTCATTAACCTTAGATGCAAGGAGGCTTCTAGCCCCTGTGATGTCAGGGGATCCTATATGGGGCACCCTTTCTCTAAGGGTGTCAGACAAGGCCATGGTAAATCTGTACTTTTCATCCTACCAGTATCAGAATATGTCTATTAAAACACATGGTGTAAGATCCAGAATCACAGAATAAAATACCAAAAATATAAAAAACACAATTAAAAATCATTTGTCACATCAAAACCCAGGAAATGTTCAACTTAAATGAGAAAAGCTAATCAGGAGAGCTTGACCCTAACTAGATGACAAAGATGTTAGAATTATTTGACAAGGATTCTAAAGTTTCACCATCATGAAAGTGCATAAAAACCAAGTAGGAATATGCTTGAAAGAAATGAAGGAAGTGGAATGTCTCAGCAAAGAAATAGAAGATGTGAGAAAGAATCAAGCTGAAATTTTAGAACTAAAAAATTAATAACCAAGATAGGAAAAATAATAGATATGCTCAAAAGCAGAAGGGAAAGGACAAAGTAATGAACAAGTGAATTTAAAGATATAACAATAGAAATTACTCGCTCTGAAAAATAAAGAGCAAATAGGCACAAAAAAATAAATACATTGTGAGACTATAAAAAAAATCTAGAATTCATGTCACAGAGTTCCAAAAGGAGAGATGAGAGATGGCAGGGCTGAAAATCGTCATAATAATAAGACAGCTAGACTGAAAGAAACTATTTGTAAACCATGTGTTTGGCAATTAACTCACACTTAGGATTTACAGATCTTTGAAAATTCAACTTCTAAAAAACACAAATAACCCAATCAGAAAATTGTCAAAAGACATGAAGAGACATTTCACTGAACAAGCTATATGGAAGGCAAATAAGCACATGAGAAGATGTTCAATGTCATTAGTCATTAAGCAATGCAAGTTAAGACCCTAATGAAATATCAGTATACACCTATTAGAAGAGTTAAGAATTTTCTAACAGCAGCAATACCAGATAGTAGCAAGAATGCAGAAAAATTAGTTATCTCATGTATTGCTGGTGGGGTTGGTACAGTCCCTCTGGAGTGGTGATCTCCTTCAAAGCTAAATATACAGTTACTATATGACCCAGCATTACACTTCTGGAGACTTATCGCAGAGGAATAAAAACTTATATCCACATGAAACCTCAACA
Source organism: Cebus imitator (assembly GCF_001604975.1). Classification (NCBI taxonomy): domain Eukaryota; kingdom Metazoa; phylum Chordata; class Mammalia; order Primates; family Cebidae; genus Cebus; species Cebus imitator. Next base: position 3,662,613 of record NW_016107318.1, read on the forward strand.
CTAATATTTACAGGAATTGTATTTGCAGTAGCTAAAAACTGGAATATTTTTTGATATAGCATGGTTAAACTGTGGTATATCTATACCATGGAATACTATAAAATTTTTTTTAATGAACAATAAATACATACAAAATCTTGGATGGATGTCTAAGGATATTAGGTTGAGTCAAAAAAGCCAGTCTCAAAAGGTGACATACTGTGTGATTCCATTTGTATAATATTCACAAAATGGCAAAATCATGGAAATAAAGAAAATATTAGGAGTTGCCAAGAATTAAGGATGGTGGGGGAATAGTGGGTGCCATGAGGGAAATCTACAAAGTGATGTAATAGTTGGTTTTAGTGATGGGTACATCAATTCACACGTGATAAAATGACATAGATCTATAAACACACATTGTTAACAATAATCATTTTCCTTGATTCGATTTTCCTAGTCTAGCCACATAGTGTGAAGGTGGGATTTCCCTACTTAAAGACTCAGGAAAATCATACATGACAAAAAAAATTATGGCTACTCTATTCTTTAAAGACTGAAAATTAGGATTTGGGGTCTTTCTTCAGTCATGCCTGTGAATAATCTCTACCTGCAACGGCCACCGTGCCAGAGAAATCAGATGAAAGGTACATGGGAAATCTCTGTACTCTCTTTGCAACTTCCTGCAAATCTATAATTATTTCAGAATAAAATTTGTTTGATAAGCACAATGAGACTCACCACAGCTTAATACTTCTTTGTGAACTTTCTTGAATTTTGCCAGCATTTTAGAGGAGAGATTGTCAACAGAATTGATGTTTAAGACATAAGCCACACAGTGAATCCTGTCCTTCAGTGATGGAGAGGTGATAAAAGTAGAATGCTCAGGTGTAATTGGTTTATGGGGATTAAACTGTTATAAAAACATAAAGTAACATGCATAATTCAGAGAGCCTCTGTTTAATCTTTAAAGACACAGTTAATGCTTCAAATACTGTCACCTCTTACCTCCCCCTCCTGCCCCTCAGCTACTCTTTCCCCAAATTTGTGGCATCCCCTCTTTACTTCCTTTCCACTGTGAGCATAATACCATTATATCTCTCTTGTGAAAAAAAAAAAAAAACACAACAGCACTTCATTGCTTTGGTGAAAATGATAATTATCCATTGTAAGTATTGCAGGAAAGTATAAAGACTATCTTTTAAAAGCTGACTTCAAATATTTGTATCCAGAAATAAACAGCATTAACATGTGTTAAATACAATTTAAGGCTTCTCCCTAAGCATTTTGCATGCTTAAGTGAACTAATGGATAGAAAAAATAAAAGAAAGAAAAAAATATTGAAACTGCTAAACTAAAAGACTGTAATTTATTTTGATTTTACAGAAGAAAAACAAACTAAAGTCAAATAAAAGAAATACCAACTTTGAAGTTAATGTCTCCTTATCACAAGACAGTAATCTTTCTAAGATTAAGGAAGTAGACCATGAAACAATAGTTTGGAAATGTGTAGTTATTAAACTATATATTTCAATGTTGGACTGAATTGACTGATTCCCTGCTATGAAAAATTAGGGTGTTAGTATGTTTCTGATGTCTCCAATGTCTTCACTGCATTCCTCCTCTCTTTATCTTTATGTCTCCTTTCCCCTGACTGGATTATGAACTCCTAGAGGATAAGGCTTGTGTTATTGAACTATGTGTTTTCAGTAACTGGCTTAGAGTTTGGCACAAATATGGCTTATAATAAATGGTTTCTGAGTAAATAAATGAATGCATAGGTAAGGTTTCCAACTCAGCACAATTGGGAGGCAAAAGAGATTATTCTTTAGAAATTGAGGCTGATACCCAACACCTAAAGAAAGGTAACGATCATTATTAGCTTTTTTGACAACTTAGACTGCAATATCTCATTTAACCTTCTTATCCACCCTGTGAGATAGACACTATTAATACCAACATTTCACACCTAAAAAGAGACTAAGAGAGAAAGTGTGTATCTTACATATGGGTACACATGCATTAGTGGCAGAGCCAAATTTTGAATCTAAGTATTTAGTAGTGGAATCTAAGCACTTACAGTATAAAATCACATTTCAACACAAAGTGGTACTTGTTCCAATATTTTGTCTATGTAATCCAAAAAGTGCAAGAGATTAAGTGACTACTTTATTATTAGCTTACATTAGTGTGGAGTGATAAAAACACAACATCCCCGTGATCTTTTCCTGGAATGTGGATGAATAGAATCCTGCCTTTTGGCTTTATTTCTCAATGTTACAGAAAAGAACAATAGTCACTCTACTTTTTTATATGAATTCTTTTTCATTTAAAGTAGAATTGTATTGGGTGATGTTGAAACCACATTATGGCAGTTAAAATTGCCTTTTGAGGTTGAAAATTCAATTAAAAATACTGAAGAAAATGATTTGAAATTTTTTGGATATTGAAGAATCCTTACCTGATATCTGTCTGGCACACAACCTTTTAAGATGTGGGGGATGTCACCAATGCATAGTCCTACTCCCTCTGTCTCATCTAGTCCCATGGTGTCACACAACTTAAATGGCAGAGATTTTCCATTTTTTCCATCTTTGACAGAATATATCCTATACTGTTAAAAAACATATTACGTGTAAATGTTCATTCATCACCCAGCATTCAAGGCATGACAATAAGAAGAAAAGAGACTGATTAATATTTAAACACCATGGTCCTCAAGCAGTTTGGTCTCAAGACCCCTTTAGACTCTTAAAAGTTATTGAGAATCCCAAAGAACTGTTATTTAAGTGGGTAATATCTGTGGATGATTAAAATATTGGAAATTAATACTAAAAAAAGTTTAAATGTTTGTTTTTTAATTAAAAGGGAAATTATATGTAATTTATCATGTAAAACATGTATATATACACACATATATATACACACATACATGCATATGTGTGTGTGTATGTATACATATATAGTGGCATGTTTTGACTCCTTGCTTTTTATATTTTTTGTATCTACTATCAGTATTTGTTTTGTAGTTAACCATGATGCTTATACAAAAAAACATATTTATAACCAGTTATGTCAAGTTAATAACAGCTCCACTTAGAAAAAAAAAAACACTCTATTTTTACTCCACTCCTCCCCACGGTTTACATCTTTGATACCACAATTTACACCTTTCCATATTGCATGTCCCTTAACAAAGTATTACAGTTATTATTATTGTAGTAGTTTTGGTTCTTAACCTTCATATTGAAGATATAACTGATTTACACACCATCATTATAGTATTAGAGTATTCCGAATTCTACTGTATACTTAGTTTTAACAGTGAGTTTTATACTTCCAGATATTTTAAATTACTTATTAGCATCCTTATTAAAACTCTCTGTTATTTGCTTTTTTATCTTCCTATTTTAAGAATCCTCTCTTTTTCTTTGATATTTTATAGTTTGATTTTAACATGTCTTGGGTTAACATTGTTTGAATTAAAACCGATTGGGGACTTTTCTCTCACCTTTACCTGGATATTTACATCTTCCTCTAGGTTTGGGAAGGTTTTGCTACTATTTATTTATTTAAGCTTTCTATCACTCTTAATTTCTTGTCTCCTTTCACTCCTATAACTTGAGTATTTGTTCTTTTGATGCTAAATCCCATAAGCTTTCTGCATTCTTTTTCATTCTGTTTTTTTCTCCTCGTCTATATTTTCAAATAACCTGCCTTTAAGTTTACAGACTCTTCTACTTGATCAATTCTGCTGCTGATGCTGTCTATGTCATTTCTCATTTCGCCCATTGTGTTTTTTTTAGCTCTGAGATTTTTGATTTTTGTAATTATTATAACTTTCTACTAAATTTCTTATTCTGATCACTCAACATTTTTCTCACATTGTTAAATTGTTTCTCTGTATTTTCTTGAAATTTGCTGTGCTTCCTTCAAATAATTATTTTAAATTCTTCAGGTGGCTCATACATCTCTACTTTGGGTCACTGGTACATTATTTTCTCTCTTTAGTGACATCATGTTACACTGATCATTCTTGACCCTTGTGACCCTATGTCAATGTACAAACATCTCTGGAAGTAGGTACTTATTCCTAAATTTGCAGATCGCCTTTGTCTGGAGAAGTCCTTCAACAATCAGCCCATCCAAAGAGTCTGGGCAGGCTGCCTTGCATGGTCCCAAAGCCTGGGACCACGGTGACTTGTGCAGCACTGAGGCATGCCTAAAGCTCAGGACCACTGCAGCATCCCTGCCACTAAGAGCTGTTCACAGGCTGGGCCACTAATAACCAATCCATGGTGTGGCCCAGGGATTGAGTCCACCATGCAAGCTTGAAGTCTAGGGCCACATGGTCTCACTTGGCACCAGCATGGGTCTAGAGGCTCAGCCCTCAGATATCAGCCTAAAGTCTGGGGCCATGGGCTTCGACCCAGTGCTGGGTTTTACTGCAGCAGGCCTGATATTGGAGTCCGGGCAAATTCCTGTCCTCACTTCCCTCTTTTCCCCCAACCAGATGATAGTTCTCTCTACACTATGCTGCCTGGAGTTGAAGGGGTGATGCAGATAATGTAAAACTATCTTTCCTACCCTCTTCAATGTATCTTTTCTTATGATTATGCTAGAACCAGGTACTGTGATCTTTCACCTGGTTTCCTGAGGCCTTGTGAAGATATTTTTGTGTGTTAATAGTTGTTCAAAATCAAACTGATGTTTCAGTGGAGGAACAGTTGCCGGAGTGACCTGTGTGACCATCTTGCTCTGCCCCTCCTCCTCTTAAATGTTGTCTTAATCATTAAAAATACAATTACAAACCTGTCACATATTCATCAAATAACATTTTTATTTTTTATTTAAAAAGTATTTTTTTAAAAAATTGTAGAAAACAGTGTCATTGGTTTATTATTATAATTCTCTTTAATCTCTGGATTAAGGAAAATAACTGTATATATGAGATACATGTGGCTCTGATTCAATCTGTTGATATGTTATTTTAATTGAAGTATGTGAAGAAAATATGGCCTCTCACACATATGTATAATATGAGAGGAGGTAATAGTTCACTGTATAACTTTCAGGTATGAATATTCCTCAACATGATATATTAAAGCTCAACAAGTAATAACTTCTTAAAGGTTAGTTGTAATGTGGAATCTGTGACATTTTTGTATGCTGCCACATTAAATCCATTGGTCTATCTTACACTTTGAATATCTCTTTTACTCATGCATAATTTTAGCCTAATTTATTGTTCATTTTAAAACATTGGTTCACTGGGTTATCCGGATTAGTAGGGTCATTTTAAGTATGTTTATTAAAATAGCTGCCAAATATCCAAGTATAAATAAGTCTGTTCTGTCCAGTAAATGTGATGTTATATATTTTTTAAAAGGTTCAGTTAACAACTCAGTTGCTCCAGTGATTTTTCTAAAGACAACTGCCAATTTTCAATATGCATTAGAAGTACTTTATGAGCACTTCCCATTTTATCACACTGAATATTAAAATGATGTATACTCCAAAGTGGAGTTTAAATAAAGCCAATAACTGTAACTATTCATAAAGGACATTCTTGAGTAAAACTGGCATTTTGGTTTTTTCCTGTAAGTACAGCAATTGGGAGAAATATGATGACTGCTAGTCATGTTTCGTGCCACGTTTGATTCATACTAATGTGCCAACAGGTGAAACTATGTTGCATAATAAATTCAAGTGTCAATACAGTAGAAAAAAAAACAAAAAAAAATTTAGAATAATTCTAAAAAATTGTTTTGAATTCAGAGATACCCTTACAATGTCTCAGGAAACCCGAGTGGTCCACAAATCTCACTTTGAGAAGCACAACAGAAGCTTCTTTCCCAGATAAACACATTCCATCTTACTGCAAGAGTATTTTTTAGAAGAATTCTGAAAATATTTTATTTGTTGGTCAGATATACTTTCAACATACACACAAAAAATTATAGAAGATTTGGGAAGAATTACAAAGGAAAGGATTTCTCAGAGGCACTTTAAGTACAATTTTTCCATCTGTGGTGCTGGCAAGGGTGTAATATCGCTCAAACCAGAAGGAAAAGACCCTCTATGACCTATTGTAATCTGTAATAAAGTCAAAAGCTCTCACTGGGCCATGAAATGTGTAGGGGTAATCGTACTGAAGATTTTTATCTAGGAGAATAAGACCTACTAGTGCCCCAACACAAAAGAATTATACTAAGCCCTAGTGCTAAAGTACATTGTAAAATTTCAGGAACACCAATATGCGTCTTCACAGTTTCCTTACCATTAATTTGCTTCCTTTATAACTTCAGTTATTCAAAGAAAAAGGTCTTTAAGCAATAAAATATTTTATTTCCCTCCTAAAATTCCCCCCATATGTCTTCAGTTTAAATAACATTTGCATTTCACTGGAGTTCAGTATCTACATCTTCTCTTAAAACAAGACCTTTAAAATTTAAAACTTAAGAGGAAGAAATAGAAATTTTGTCTTGAATAGTACCTCTATTGTGGCATGTATCACAATAAATGATGCATATTTATTATCTGCATTGGTCTCTGAGATCTCTGGGCAATGAGACCAAGCATTATTTGTAACTAGATCTCTAGTTCTGAATGAACATTTAACAAACAGAAACATTTCAGTCAATGCTTAATTAATTGAAATTGTGTGGCAGTATCTAGTTATGACTTCTGAGGCTACACTGATATATTAAAGCCACTCAAGAGCATAGTATCTGGCCAATATCAAGAAATAAGATGTGATTCTGGAAAGTCCTAGAAAATTCTTTCAGTTATTGAATGTGACACAGAAGCTCAAATGAACCATTACTGTCTTATTATGTAGTCTTATATTATGCTAAATTTTACATTGATAATAACAGCATATTCGCTAACAAGTGATAATTTGTGGTTATCATAAAAAAAGACTGATTCTAAAATTTTGTTTTTTTCCTTTATTATTTTTTGTTTGATTGAATGATAACATTGATAAGCATAAACCAGAAGGAATTTTCTAGACAACTGTTGCATCATAATTTGTAGTTCTTTAGGGTAACAATTAAGAAATCTATATTACTATTTATTTCCTTAAGCATATCTTTTTGTAAATAAGATAGTTTTTGTAAGAGCATAGATTTACACTTCAATTTCTCCTTCAAATTTGACCCACCAATGTGAACTACTATTTTTGCTTTTCATGACCATGTCTTAGAGAATGGAATTATGTAATAAAATAAAATATCTTACATAATTCTCATTATTTTATTATGAGAAAATCATTTAAACTAGGTAAAATCATGTGGTACATGTGTAAAAATGAAAATCAAATATAATGGTCAAAGATTTCCACAGAGTTTTTCAATTTTTGTTTTCTACACAAACACTAAAAAGTATTCTTTATATAACTGCTTCTTCCATCTATAAAATTTGAAAGCTTCTCTGTATAATATAGCTCTGTGGAGGTGATTCTGATTAAAATTTTACTCCTATTTCCCATTTGATTTAGGATTTAATTGTAGATTTAGCATTTAATTGTATATTAGGATTGTCCTGAGAGAAAAAGGCAAAAACATAAATAATATAATAATTGTAATCTATAGAATAAAATCCTCAGGGAAATAACTTACCTGTTCAGTAATGCTGGTGACATCAGATCCCACGATGGCTTGGCAAGTCACATGGCCATGAAAAATAGACTTGACTGAATTAAAAAAACTGGACTTTCCAGACCCAACTGGACCCACCAAAAGAATACGAATTTCTGGAACCAAGTCTGCATAGGGCTTGTAATCTCTGATTTCTGCTAGAAGCCTATTTCTGTGCCTGTTAAAATGCAATGGTTAAATACAGCATAAGAACACCCAATAAAGAACACCACAAGTCACCTAGAGCTTTTTTCTCTTCTCTAAGAAGGATATTTTTTTATTACTTATTATTTTGATAATGGAATCTTCTATGATATGATTTGTAAATATCTAAAGTTATACATTTTGTGCTTAAAGAAAATGCATTATTTTATATCTGACTAAAGTTAAATATTAACCAGCAACCAAACCATTTTTCAACTATCTGTCTTAGACCACATAAGTATAATATTAGTAACATTGAAGATAAATTATTATTTTCACTAAAAATATATTAAGAAGAAATCAAAATAAAATATATACAATGTAGCTATCTAACTATAAATTGAAAAAGCGTTTGTTTTTAACATTTACTGAGGATTCTCAAAAGCTGTATCTCAAGGAAAAGATTCAGAGAAATTATCTAAAATGGTTATAACTTGAAAAATTTGAATCTAATGTCTAAAGTGGAAACGAAGTCCAATTGGTCAATGTCATCAGGTGGATTTTTAAAGTTTCATAGTTGGTAGTATCTTTGCTATTTTATATCAATAACATCATAACTCTTGTTTATCATTTCAAGTGGCATGATTTTTATCTTTACTACTTGTCAGCATTCTTTATACAATTGGTCTAAATAAAATGATTAGTAGATAGCCCACAAATCTAACTTACTCTCCAGCTTTCATTATCTTCTTTGCATAGTCTAGGTTATCCTTAAATCCTATAGGAATAAACATAGCATCATAAGGTTTTTAAACTTCTCTGGTTAAATGTGGTCATGTCTACTTTTAAAATAAGACATCGAATTCATTTGCATAACCCAGGGCTGAGCTGCTTAGTTAGGAGTCAGGGTTGGCAGCATAGTGAGAGGAAGAGAAGAAAAAATTATCCTCTCTGCACATTAACTTGCTCTAGAAACCCTCACTTAATTACGCCTAGAAGTTCAAAGGGTCATATGTTACAAGGGTCTGATCTTTGGGTCATATGTCAAAACAAACTAGCTCTAATGATAAGATCTCTCTCTCTCTCTCTCTCTCTCTCTCTCTCTCTCTCTCTCCCCCCCCCCTCCTTTTTCATCTCCATCTTCTTTTTCATCTCTATCTCTGCACATGTATTTCTCAACTTACTTTGCTCAAAGCAGCCTATACTTTCTGGATAAAAACCTCATAATTTTCATGTTCCCCATGTTTCATTTCAGAATTTATCAGAGGATAAGTTGGCATGAACCTGGCTTTCCTCTCACTTTCCTTGCTCTTGTAGAGCAATTATTGCCCTCCAAACACGAACATTAGAACCATAATGTGAGATGTAGGATTATCTAATTTCACGTACCTTCAACTCGAAAAACTTCACATTCCAAATATTTTTTGAAGCCGTAAAAGTCTAGTTTCAACTTTTTTGTTATCACGTCAGTTAGATAAATTGTGTTATTATATAGCCGTATAAGGAAAATATCCTTTTTCAAGGAACGACCAACCAATTCTTTATCACTAATTTGTGGTGCTATATTTAAGAGTAAAGTTTCTATTTCAGTGGCATCATCTTTCTTTTGAACTGAAAACCAGAAGGAATCATTTAGCTCTGCAGAATTTTCATATAAATTAGAATAATCTCCAAGCATAAAGGCTACAATGATATTGCAATTAATGTAAAACATTGTTACAGTACATCCCTGATGGCTGCATCTTTGCAACATAGCTTCAATACTATCTCCATGAGCACTAGACTTATAGAGAAGACTCAAAGAAACATTTCCAAGCAGCTTTCGCAGGTGAATTTCATCATTCCATGTCAATCTTGTGGTCACTTCCATATTTCTATATCTAATGGAAAAACAATTATATTTTGAGAAGCTTGTATAATATAGTCGCTTATAGCTTAGATTTTCGCTTCTACTTTCAGTCAGTTCTTTTTTTCACTGACTTAATTAAAACACATTATTTGATTAAGGCAAAAAATATAGAATGGCACAGTAGTAGGTAGATAAAAAATATATTATTTAGAAAGGAAAAAGTCATTAAAATGTTTAAATCAATTGACAAACTTCAGAATGTTAAAGAATAAAAAATCAGAATAGGAGTCAGCAAACTTTTTCATAACGAACAAGATGGTAAATAATTTTAGCCTTTGTAGGCCATATGGTCTCTTCCACAATTACTCAACTTTGCCACTGTAATGCAAAATAAGTCATAGGTAATATGTAAACAAGAGGACATGACTGTGTTCCAGTAAAATTTTCTTTAAAAGAGTATGTGGCTGGAACACAGGCCATCATCATCATATTACATTCATCATTTGCCAATGTATGAATTAGGAAATGGAACCCAGGAATTCATGTAGGAAAAAACACATAAAGAAACTGAAATATGAACGGAGATAACAGCTATAGAAGTCCTACAGCAGCATACTAGACTATTGGTCATCATGACAATTATTTCAATGAAAAAAACTGGAAAAGCAGGATAAACTATGAAAATACATGTGTTACAATGCTCTAAAGAGCAAACAAGGCAGTTAAGACATAGTTATTGGCAAAGATTTGGAGAAGTTAATAAAGAGAGATAAGATAAGCATTTGGGAGCACTTTTCTGATGTGCATCTGTCAAATTCAGAAAAGGCACGTGAGATGCTGAAAAGTCAAGCAAAGCTTTTACTAAACTCACAGAGTTAGGGAGATAAACATCATACTTTGGAGTGCAATAAGGAGAGTAGCTTGGAAACCTTTCCCTTAGACTACAGTTCGGGATTCTAAAGGGAAAACCAAAAACCTTATGTTCTCACTTATAACTGGGAGCTAAGCTACGAGTACGCAAAGGCATAGAGACTGATATATTGGACTTTAGAGACTCAGAAAGGAGAGGGTGAAGAGGGGCTAGGGATTAAAAAAACAAAAAACAAAAAATTGCATATTAGATACAGTATACACTACTTGGGCGATGGATGCCCTAAACCTCGAAATTCACCACTATATAATTCATCCATGTAACAAAGAAACACTTACACTCCAAATGCTATTGACATACAATTTTTTAAAAAATTTAAGAAAAGAGCTACAGGGAAGAAGTAAGTATGGACTGGAAGCAGACAGAGTTAATTTCCTACTCCAGTAATCTCAATCCTTGATTGAATTAAAGTAAATGAGAATTGCTAGTGTCCACAGCCATATGGCAGAAACAAAATAAATCTTGTCTGGATGAAAAGAACATTCTTCTAGCTTCAAATTATCTCTATGATTTTTTAAAATGTTCACTGACTCTCATTCATCATAAACAAGGTAAATCAAGGTAAATAAAACATGATAGAAAACCAAGAGAAACAGCACACAATAGAAACAAATCCATACTTATACTGGAGCTACCCATAGAGATTTTTAAATTACTATATTTGATATGTTCAAACAGCTAAAAAGCAAGATTGAATGATTGACAGTAAAATGAATACAATAAAAAGTTAAAAAGAAATTCAGATTTAAAAACATATATCTGAAATTAATAATTAAGTGAATACATTTAAATGCAAGGTAGACCTAGTTAAAGAATTACAGGCTAAGCATGGTGGTTCACACCTGTAATCCCAGCACTTTGGGAGGCTGAGACAGGTGAATCACAAGGTCTAGAGTTCAAGACCAGCCTGGCCAAATGGTGAAACCCCATCTCTACTAAAAATACAGAAGTTAGCAGGGCGTGGTGGTGGGGCGCCTGTAGTCCCAGCTACTTGGGGGGCTGAGGCAAGAGAATCGCTTGAACCCAGGAGGCAGAGGTTGCAGTGAGCTGAGATTGTGTCACTACACTCCAGCCTGGGTGACAGAGAGAGACTGAGTCTCAAAAANAAAAATCTATCAACTGAAGTATTGAGAAAAAAAGAGAAGAAAAAGAGGAGAGGCCAAAAGGGATTAAAGAAGCAAAATTGGTTAAGATATGAAACTGGAATACAAAAATAAAAGAAAAAGTATAGAAAAGATATTCTACAACCTTAAAAAGCAAGCAAATCTCAAAACATTTCAAAGTACCATAGTATTGAACAAGAGTATAAGCCAAAAAGTTTTTTAAAAAGAAGATAATTACTAGATTCCCTCATACATTAGAAAATAAAATATATACTTTGAAATAATACGTTATTCAAATAAGAAATCATAATGAAACTTAATTAAATGATAAAATATTCTTGTTAAAACTTATGGAGTGAAGATAAAATGCCATAAAATCATATATGTTTAAACATATGTGTTAGAAATGAAGCAAGGCAGAAAATTAATTATATAAATTCCATTCAAAAAGTCAGAAAAAAATACCAATTAAACCCAAAGAATGCAGAAAAAATTAAATAATAAAAATAAAAGCAAGAATTAATGAACAGAAGTATTAAGTATACAATAGAGAAGATTAACAAAACCAAAACCTACTTTTCAAAAGGAGTAACAAAATTTGTAAAACACTGCTGACACCGATAAAGGGAAAAAAGGGAAGAAATGTCCTAAAAAGAAAACAGAAGAGAAAATGTCAGTACAGATGCAATAAATGATAAAATGATCCCAATATAAACAACTTTGTAAAAATAAATTTGAGAATAAGTGGACAAATTTCGAGAAAAATGCAATGTACCAAAGCTGACATAAAAATAAATACAACATTTGGCTCTCTCATAGCTAAAATTCATAATTTTAAAATTAAAACTAAATTCATAATTAATTTAAGAATTGCCCCCAAAAAACTCAAGGATCAGAGTCTAACTGCTAAATTCTAACAAAATTTAAAGAATAAATAATACACAATCTTACACATGTTCTTCCAGAGAATAACTTAGATACCAAAACCTGTTAATGTTGTTATAAGAAAGAAAAATTACAGGTGAATCTCTTTCACAAATATAGATGAAAGGATCATCTGCAAAATATTAGCAAATCAAAGAAAGAAGGATAATACTGAGTCAAAGCATGTCATTATGAAATACAATAATATGCTGTCTCCAAGAACTCACTTAAACTTAAGGACACACATAAGATGAAAATCAAGTGATAATAAAGGTGCTTTTGCAAATGGCAACCGCAAGAGAGCAGGGATGTCTGTCCTTAACCCACACAAAATAGACATTAAATCAAAACCTGTCATAAGAGGCTATGAAGGACATCATGTAAAAATAAAAGAGTCAACTCACCAGAAAGATATAACAATTATAAATATGTATTCATCCAACATTAGAGCATCTAAATAAATAAAGCAAACACTGAAAGACTTGAAGGGATAAATAAACAGCAACACAACAAGAGAAGGAAATTTCAATAACCCACTTTCAATATTTTATCCATTATAAAACATCCAAACAGAAGATCAATAGGAAACAGAGAACTTGAACAACAGTATAGATCCAATGGACCTAATGGGCATATACAGAGCATTCCATCCAGCAACAGCAAAATACACGTTCTTCTCAAGTGTGTTATAGGAGCATTGTCCAGGATAGATTACATGTTAGGTCAAAAAACAAGTCTTCTTTTTTTTTTTTTTTTTTTTGGAAAGAATCATACAAGCATATGTGGAAAATATCACAATGTAAAATGTAAAAAGAAAGTGAAAATTTACCGGAGCACACTATTAATTTTTTGAGACAGAGTCTCTCTCTGTCACTAGGCTGGAGTGCAGTGGCGCAACCTCAGCTCACTGCAACCTCCACCTGCCGGGTTCTAGCAATTCTCCTGCATCAGCCTCCCGAGTAGCTGGGACTACAGGCACGCTCCACCACGCTCGGCTCATTTTTTTGTATTTTTAATAAAGACAGGGTTTCACCGTGTTGGCCAGGATGGTTTCAATCTCTTGACCATGTGATCTGCCCGCCTCGGCCTCCCAAAGTGCTGAGATTACAGGCATGAGCCACTGCGCCCGACCAAAAAACAAGCCTTAACAAATCTAAGAAGATTGAAACCATACCAAGTGTCTTTCCTCTCAACCTTCTAATGAAACTAGAAATCAGTAGCAGAAAATCTAGAAAACTAACAAGGATGTGAGAATTAAACAACACCCTCTGGAATAAGCAGTGGATCAAAAAGAAATAAAAAGGGAAATTGAAAAATATCTTGAGGCCAGGTGTGGTGGTTCACACCTGTAAACCCAGCACTTTGGCAAGCCGAGGCAGGTGGATCACTTGAGGTCATGAGTCCGAGAACAGCCTGGCCAATATGGAGAAATCCCGTCTCTACTAAAAATAGAAAAATTAGCCGGATGTGGTGATGTGCACCTGTAGTCCCAGCTACTCAGAAGGCTGAGGTAGGAGAATCACTTGAACCTGGCAGGCAGAGATTGCACCGCTGCACTCCAGCCTGGGTGACAGAGAGAGACTCCATCTCAAAAAATAAAAAAATAAAAATAATAATAAGAGGAAATCTTGAGACAAATGAAGATACAAACACATTTTAGATTGGTATTTGAATCACCATCCAATCCATTGAGGGCCCAAATAGAACAAAAAGTCAGAAGAAGAAGAAATTCTCTCTTCTTGAGCTGGAGTATCCATCTTCTCCCGCTCTCAGATATCTGAGCTCCTGGTTTCCAGACATTTGGATTCTGGGACTTAACACCAACAACTCTCCCAGTTCCCAGGACTTTGGATTCAGACTGGGAGTTCCACCACTGGCTCTACCAGTTCTCAGGCCTTTGGATCACACCACCAGCTTTCCTGGCTTTACAACTGGCAGATGGCAGACAGAGAGACTTCTCGGCCTCCAAAATCATGCGAGCCAACTCCCATAACAAACTTCCTTCGTTTTTTTGTTTTGTTTTGTTTGCTTTTGTTTTGTTTTTTTATGTTGCTTCAGTTTCTCTGAAGAACTCTTATTAAGTCAAATTGGTCGTCTCAATTGATACAGAAAAGCCATTTAACAAAATTCAATACCTTTTCATGATAAAAAAAACACTTAAAAAAAACAGTAGTAGAAGGAAATGACTTCAACATAGTAAATCCATGTATAAAAAGTCCATAGTTAACATCACGTTCAGCAGTGAAAAGCTGATAACTTTTCCTCGAAGATCAGGTACAAGACAAGATTATCCACTTTTACCACTTCTATTCAACGTATTACTGAATGTCCTAACCAGAGCAAGTAGGTCAAAATAAAAAAGAAAGTGAAAAGGTAAAAGCACTTGAATTACAAGGGAAGTAAAATCATCTCTGCTCACAGATATTATCTTATATGCAGAAAACCCTAAAACATCTACAGATAAAGTATTAAGTATTGACTAATTTAGTGTGTGATTTATCTATTGCTGCATAGTAAATTTAGAGGCTTAAAACAACACATATTTATAGTCTCACAGTTTCTCTGAGTCAGAAATACAGTCATTACTTAGGTTGATTCTCTGCTTCAGAATTTTTCATGAGGCAGTTATCAAAGTGTTAGCCATGGCTGCAGACTCTTCTGAATGTTTAATGGGAGAAGACCATGCTTCCAAGCTCCTGTGGTTGTTAGCAGAATTCAGTTCCTTGTGGTTGTAGATATGAGAACCCCATTTCTTGCTGATGATGATGAGAGGCTACCCTCAGTTCTCAGCTGGTTATTGGTCTAAAGCCACTCTTAGTTCCTTACCAAATGGGCCTCCCCCAACATGACCACTTACTTCATTGAAACCAGCAAGTGAGAGAATCTCCTAGCATAGCAGACACTATAATCTTAACATATCACATTTACCAAATTCTATCTGTTACAGTTAAGTCACAGGTTTCATCCACAGACAAGGGGGGTTACACACGGACATGAGTACCAGAAGGCAGGGACAATTATGAGCTATTTTACAGTCTGTACACCACATTGTAAAAGATTGCTGAATATGGTCAATATGTTAAAATTCTTCCTAGTGTCTCTCAGGTTTATCACAGCAACATTTTCTATTGTGAATTTCTATTAACTGTAGAAAACCTACCTGTCCACAAATGGATGAATGAATAAAGAAAATGTGGTATATTACACAATGGAATAGTATTTACCCATAAAAACAGTAAAATCATGTCATTTACAGCAACATGGATAGAACTGGAGAATATTAAGTGAAATAACCTAGGCACAGGAAATATCACACCTTCACACTCATATATGGAAGCTAAAAAGTTGATCTTATAAAGGTGGGGGTATCATGATAGATGCTGGGGGCTAGGAAGAGTGGTGAAGAGATGCAGGTTAATGAGCACAAATA
The DNA here is from genome assembly GCF_001604975.1 of Cebus imitator. Taxonomy (NCBI): domain Eukaryota; kingdom Metazoa; phylum Chordata; class Mammalia; order Primates; family Cebidae; genus Cebus; species Cebus imitator. The sequence goes on from NW_016107318.1 coordinate 3,678,613, forward strand.
TACAGTTAGATAAAAGGTGTAAGTTCTATTAGTCAGCAACGTGGAGTGGCTACAGTAAAAAACAATGTATTGTATATTTCAGAGTAGCTAGAAGACTTAGATTGTTCCCAAAATATGGAAATAATAAATACTCAAAGTGATGGAAACCACAAATTCCCTGACTTAATCATTACACATTCTAAGTGCATCACCATATATCACATGTACCCCATAAATATGTAGTGTACTATGTATCAATAAAAATAAAATAAATACAAATATAAATTTTTTTAAAATTATTGTGTAAAACCATCTTTGCTGGTATATAAAAACAGAAGTAATTTTTAAAAAGTAATACTAGAGATATTTAGATACATGCATACATACACACACACACACACACACACACACACACACATACTACACACACACACACATACAGAAAACCATAAAAACAATCATGACAAAAACTTATGCCAAAGTTTAGCTAATGTTTTCCTCTGGAAATAGAAAGAAAGGTAAAGAGTATAGGTGAGGCTGGGTGCAGTGGCTCGCACCTGTAATCCCAGCACTTTGGGAAACCGAGGCTGGCAGATCACTTGAGGTCAGGAGTGTGAGACCAGGCTGGCCAACATGGTGAAACCCCATCTCTATTAAAAATACAAAAATCAGCCAGGCATGGTGGCACAAGCCTATAATCCCAGCTATTTGGAAAGCTGAAGCATCAGAATCCCTTGAACCCGGGAGGTGGAGACTGCAGTGATCCAACATGGAAACACTGCCCTCCAGCCTGGGCAACAGAGTGAGACTGTGTCTCAAACAAACAAAAAACAAAAACCAAGAGTATAGGAGAGATTCATAGAGTTCTTCAACTTTATTTGTAATGCCTTTGTTTTTAAGGAAAAGAAATTGATTCCAATTTACAAAGCAAATAATTTTTAAATCTGATAAACTGTATCAGATTACAATGGTTCATTTACACTCACTAGTTATCTGTGTGTAAAATTTTCACTAAAATTAAAGGAAAATGAAAGATAAAAGTATGATCATTAGCAGCAATTCCACTCTGAAACTCCTTTCAGAAAAAAAAAAAAAGAAAGAAAAGAAAGCTTTTTTCTTCACACACAGCTAAGAAACATTGGATGGCAAAAAGTCACTTACCTGTGATGTTCTCACTTATATGTGGAAGCTTTTAAAAAAAAAGTTGATTTCATGGAGGTAGAGAGTAGACTAGTGGTTGCCAGAAGTTGGGAAAGTCAGAGGAAGGGGTGATGAAAAGAGGATATTTAATGGGTACAAAAATACAGTTAGATAGAAGGAATAAGCTCTTGTGTTCATAGCACAATAGGACAACTATAGTTAATAATTTATTGTCTATTTTGAAACAGCTAGAAGAGAAGATCTGGAATGTTCCCAACACAAAGAAATGATAAATGGTTGAGGCAATGGATTTCTCAATGATCCTGATTTGATCGTTGTACATTATATGTTTGTATCAAAATATCACACATACCCCATAAATATGTACAAATATTATATTTCAATTAAAAAGTCGCTTACCTGTTTCTAAGAGTTGGATCAGGCTTAAATTAAGGATTAACTGTTCTGATTTATCGAGCAGCCACAGTTTGGAGACAGAAGGTTGTTAAGAGACCCGTTTCTTCACTCTAGAAAAGAAAGGAAACTGAAACTCAGAGCAGCAAATGCTCAGCTGGCAGCATGCCAACTGCCGCTAAGTTTCATTTTCCTCACTAGGAAGAGAAGGGGAAAAAAAAAAAAAAAACCCTGCTGAGCACTAAAAACAATCATTGGTTCCCTTGCAGCCCATATGTAGGCATGCATGAAATGATAACTACCAAGAAGAAACTGCAGTAAAGTTAATATGTAACATTTCTTGTGCATTTTTCTACTTCCCTCATTTTTCCTACATTTATTAATTGGAATTTAGAGTTGTACATGGCACTGTGTAACTGCATATCTTTTCCTAATTTGTCCTCAGAACAATTGCATACAGTAAACACTATTACTATCCCTATTTAGGATAGTAATAGGGACCTTAAAAGTTTTTTTCTTTCTTTTTTGATACTGAGTCTTGCTCTTGTTGCAGAGGCTGGAGTGCAATGGCGCAATCTCAGCTCACTGCAGCCTCCACCTCCCAGGTTCAAGCAATTCTCCTGCCTCAGCCTCCCAAGTAGTTGACATTACTGGCGCCTATGATCACGCCTGGCTAATTTTTTTTTTTTTTTTTTTGATGGAGTTTCACCATGTTGGCCAGGCTTGTCTCAAACTCCTGACCTCAGGTGATCTGCCCGCCTCGGCCTTCGAAAGTGCTGGGATTACAGGTGTGAGCCACCTCGCCTGGCCCTTATTTCTCAAAGCACAAAAAAACTAAAAGTTCAGCTGAAAGATCATGGAACTGGCTGGTATTCAAAGCCAAGCCTGTCTGCACTGGAACAAATGATGGTTCAGCTTTTCCTGAATTTATAAGGCATTACGCTGTTCATTTTCTCATTTACTCATTCACTCAGTCCACACTGGCATAGACCCTGGGGAAGGATAATGGTGAGTAAGATTTAAAAAGTTAAAATTAAAATTAAAAACATCTCGCTGAAAGGGAGTGCTGTATACTCAGGAAGACAGTCAGACACAGACAATTGAGTTACTGCACTAATTACTGAAAAAGATTCCCTCAGAGCCAGGAGAACAGTAGCCTCCCCCAGGCTTGGGGCACCTGTAAAAGGCTTGCTAGGAAATCAAAGTTTAAACTGAGTCATGAAGTGAAGGCAAGGAAAGTAAGAAAACATGGTGTCATCAGGGCCATCCAAGTATTTCAGTCTGTCTGGAATGGAGTGAGAGCATTGGATTCACAAGCAGTGAGGCTGGGGGAGTGGTGACCAGGGCCCAGGAGGACCTTAAAAGTTTTTAATTAAGTTGGATTTTATCATTAAGACAATGAAAAGTTATTAAGGCTCTAAAAGCAGAGGAATGGCAAATCAAAATTGAATGTCTTAGAAAAAAGGGGATATCAGTTTTATCTTGCTTTGTAACAAGTTATTACTATCCACAGGCTTTAAAACAATTCAAATATATTATCACACAATTTCCATGGATTAGGAGACTGGCATGACTCAGCTGGATTCTCTGCTCAGCATCTGTCACTCAAGGTGTTGGCCAGTTATCGTGCCATATCAGTCTCCAATAAAAGGAATCAAGGGTCCTTGGAGAAATGTTTGACAACAGGTCTGAGATCACAAAACTGCAAGATGAACCTAGAAGATCTTCTCATGCCGGAAAGTAAGAAGATGCTCAACAACAAATAGGGTCATGTTGGGAGGCAGAGAAACGACCAAAAGGGGAACAATTTGAGAGAAAAGAATAAGAGTATTGGATTATAGCCCACAGAATATAATAAATATCTATACTGATATAAATAAATAATTGAATAAATAAATGAATGAGAAAGTACAACTCTCGATTTCAATTAATAAATATAGGAAAAATGAAGGAAGTAGAAAATCAACATTAGGTGAACTCTGTAGTAATCCATTTTTATAGGCATGATCCAGCAATGTATGCTAAACTTAATGTGTATAAATTTGAAGAGAAATAGAACATGTATACAGCCTCAAAGACTCTCCCCTGGTGTATTTATTAATTTAAAAGGAAAAAAATGGTAACTTTAAAGTGGATGGACCCTGCAGACACCACCTTAACTAAATGATCAAGGTTAATATTGCCATGATGGGCATACGGATACCAAGTACCCCTAGTTATCATTCACAGAGACGGGTGCATCGCTTGTGTGGTATTTTTGCATAACTTTCATCTGATCATGAGAAAACATCAGACAGACCCAAACTGAAGGATAAAGTATAAAATAACTTCCCAGAATTCCTCAAGTGTCAAGATCCTGAAAGACGAGGAACGACTAAGGAACTGTCACAGACTGGAGGAGACTAAAGAGACGACTAAATACATCGTGGGACCTTAAACGGATCTTGAGACAGACAAAGGATGCTAATAGAAAAACTAATGAACTTTGAATGAGGTCTGTACAGACAAAGGATGCTAATAGAAAAACTAATGAACTTTGAATGAGGTCTGTGATTTAGTTACTAAGATTATACTAATGTTAATTTCTTAGTTTTGATCATTTTACTATGGTTATGGGAAATGTTAATTTTAAGGAAAGCTGAATCAAGTGCATATGAAAACTTTCTGTATCATATTTCAACTTTTCTGTAAGTGTAAAATTATTGGGAAAATAAAAAATTTAAAGGACAACTTTCTTACAAAGAAAATCCCCAACCCCCATGACTTTGCTAGTGAATTCTTTTACATATTAGACAATGAAGAGGTCCTGGCAGGCTGATAGCCAGACCATGGGTGTCACTGTGGCTCATGAAATGGCAGAAAAGTGTTCATGGTGCTGTACTGGTAAAAACTGCTGGAAATTCACACTCTAGGGTATTGAGGAAAGCTGGTCACATGGAGAAGTCTCACCCAGGTCACACTGCTATAAAACCAACTCAGGGGGAGGCTGAAGAAAGCTGAAAGCTGCTAGGTGCTGCTGGCCAACATGAACTCACTGCAGGAGCTTGGCACAGGAATAGCTGAGCCGGCCTGCTGCAGAAGCTAGGCCCTGGGCAGTAACACGTGCTTCAGAACCTGCAGAACCAGAGAGCAAACTTTCTCTTGCAATGTCCCTTCAACGCCCTCTACTGACAAAGCTTAAGTTTATCCCAGCTGACAAAGGAAAAACATTTAAAGGGACTGTTTCCCTTTGCAGAGACTGGACAATGCATGAGTTTGAAGCTGAAGGAATAAATTGATAACTGGAACAAAAGAAAATAAAACTAGAGGACCTAATATTATAAAACTATTATAGAACCGTCATAAATAAGTGCTATGGTCTGAATGTTTGCATCACCCCTCCAAATTCATTTTCTTTAAACGTTAGATTCAGGGTTATGTATGCAGGTTTGTTGCATAGGTATATTATGTAATGCTGAAGTTTGGACTTCTAGTGAAAGCATTACTCAAATAGTGAAAATATTATCCAATAGGTAGGTTTTCAACCCTTGGCTCTCTTCCACCCTCCTCCCTTTTGGAGTCCCCAACATCTACTATTTCCGTATCTCTGTCCATGTATACCCATTGTTTAGCTCCCACTTTAAGTGAGAACATCTGATGTTTGATTTTTTGATTCAGAGTTATTTCACTTAGAAAAATGGCCTCAAGCTCCATCCATGTTGCTGCAAAGAGCATGAATTTATTCTTTTCATGGCTGCATAGTATTCCATGGCATGAAATATGTACCACATTTTCTTTATTCAGTCAACTGTTGATGAACACTTGGCTGATTCCATGACTTTGCTATTGTGAATGGTGCTGCAATAAACATATAAGTGTAGGTGTCTTTTGGATAAAATGATTTTCTTTCCTTTGAGTAGATACCCAGTAGTGGGATTGCTGGGTCAAATAGTAGTTCTATATTTAGTTCTTTGAGAAATCTCCATACTGTTTTCCATAGGATTTGTACTAATTTACATTCCCACCAAAAGTGTATGGCATTCACTTTCTCCAAATCCTCCCCAACATCTGTTATTTCTTGACTTTTTAGTAATAGCCATTCTGACTGGTATGAGATGATATCTCATTGTGGTTTTAATTTGCATTTCTCTGAAAATTAGTGATGAACATTTTTTCATATGTTTGTTGGCCTCTTGTATGTTTTGTTTTGAGGAATGTCTATTCAT
>NW_016107318.1:3684470-3710193 GCF_001604975.1 Cebus imitator
ACGCACCACCATGCCCAGCTAATTTTTTGTATTTTTAGTAGAGACGGGGTTTCACCATGTTGACCAGGATGGTCTCGATCTCTTGACCTTGTGATCCACCCGCCTCGGCCTCCGAAAGTGCTGGAATAGGCGTGAGCCACCGCGCCCGGCCGCCTATTTTTTAATGTTTTTTTTTCTATTGATTTGTCTGTGTTCCTTATAGATTCTGGACATTAGTTCTTTGTCAGATGTGTAGTTTGCAAATATTTTCCCTCATTTCATAGGTTGTCTGTTAACTGTTGTTTCTTTTTCCATGCAAAAGCTCTTTAGTTTAAGTCCCATTTATATATTTTTGTTTTTGTTGCATTTGCTTTTGAGGTCTTAGTCATAAATTATTTGACTAGACCAATGCCCGGAAGAATTTTTACTACATTTTCTTCTATGATTTTTATAGTCTCAGGTTTTACACTTAATTCTTTAATTCATCTTTAGTTAATTTTTGTATATGATGACATATAGGGTCCGGTTTCATTCTTCTACTCTTACACATGACAAGTCAGTTTTCCCAGCACCATTTACTTAATAGGCTCTCCCTTCCTCATTGTTTACTTTTGTCAGCTTTGTCAAATATCAGTGTGTTGTAGGTATGGGGCTTTATTTCTGAGTTTTCGGTTCTGTTCCATTGAGCTGTGTGGTATAAAGCCGAATGGTATAAAGTCAGGTAATGTGAGGCTCTGGCTTTGTTCTTTTTTTTCTTAGGACTGTTTTGACCATTTGTGCTCATTTTGGGTTTCATTTGAATTTTAGAATTGTTTTTTTCTAATTCTTTGAAAATGACTAAGGTAATTTGATAGCAATAGCATTGAATCTGTAAACTGCTTTGGAAAGTATGGTTATTTGAATGATACTTATTTTTCTTATCCATGAGAATTAGATGTTTTTCCATTTGTTTGTGTCATCTACAATTTCTTTCATCAGTGTTTCATTATTCTCATTGTAAAGATCTTTCACCTCCTCAGTTAAATGTATTTCTAGGTAATTTTTTGTGTGAACACAGAAAAAGTATTTGATAAAATCCAACATCTTATCATGATAAAAGAAAAAACCCTCAACACACTAGACCTCAAAGGAACATACCTCAAAATAGTAAAAGCCATCTATAACAGAGCCACAGCCAACACCATACTGAATGGATAAAGGATGGAAGCATTCCCCCTAAGAACTGGAACAAAACAAGGATACCTACTCTCACTGCTCCTATTCAATATAGTAATGGAAGATCTGGCCAGAGCTATCAGGCAGGAGAAAGAAATAAAAGGCATCCAAATTGGAAAAGAAGAAGTCAAATTATCTCTGTTTGCTGGCAACAAGATCTTATGACTAGAAAACACTAAAAATTCCTCCAAAAATACTCCTAGAGCTGATAAACGAAATCAGTAAAGTCCTGGGATACTAAATTAATGCACAAAGTCAGTTACATTTCTATACATCAACAATGCTCTAAGTTCATACGTTGAAACCTAATCACCAATATGATAGTATGAGGAAGTAGGCCCTCTGGGTGGTGACTTGGTCATGGCGGCAGGGCTTGTATACATGGACTTAGTGCTTTTATGAAAGAGGCATCAGAGAGTTGCCTTCCTCTTACTCCATGTGAGGACACAGCAATATGGTACTATCTATAAACCAAAAAGCAGCCCTCATCAGACACTGAGCTTATTGGCTCCTTGATCTTGAACTTCTCAGCCTGCAGAACTGTGAGAGATAAGTTTGTTTTGTTTAAAAGCTACCTACTTTATGATATTCTGTCACAGCAGCCTGGAGAGATGAAGGCAATAAGATGCTGTGTTATTGATGCAAAGAGAGACAAATTAACCAATTGAACAGAATAGAACCCAGAGGCAGACTCACACATAGACTATCACCTGATCAATGATAAACAAGAGATGGGAATGGAGAAAGGATGGTTTATTCAATAAATAGTTCTAGGTCCGTTGATAGGCACACAAGACGAATTAATTTTCACCCATATCTCATACCATACCTAAAAATAAATTCCAAATGGATTGCAAGTTTATATGTCAAAGATAAAACAATCATACTTTTAGAAGAAAGATATATGAGAACATTTCCAGGCCTTGGAGTAGGCAAAGCATTCTTAAAGGCAAAAACGTGCTAACCACTTAAAATGATAGAATGAAAATTTGAAAATTAAGAACTTCTTATCAAAGACACACCACTTATAATAAAATGTATCCTGGAAAGTTAAAGAAGATATTTCCCATTCATATATTCAACAGAGAACTCATGTTCAGAGTATTTAAAGGACAACTACAAATCAAGATAGACAAACAAGAGAAAAAAATAGGTACTTCAGAAATGGTCAGCCTACATACACAAAGGTATTCAACTCCCTCGGCAATCAAGAATGGCACAACGAAAACTACAATGAGATACCGCCACTCACCTACAATATTGACTAAAATCAGAAAGGCCAATCAAGTTTTAGCTAGAACGTGGCACAGTGGAAATTCTGGCTGTGGAAGTATAAATTGATACAATTACTTTACAAACCGGCAAGCAATACAACAAAAGCTGAGCATCTGTGTACCTCACGATCCAGCAATTCAACTTCCAGTATGCATAATCATATGCAAATTTGTCAAAGGACATCTACACAAATGTTCATAGCAGCCTTATTTTTATAGTGAAAACTACTCAAATGCACAATGCAACAAATAAATATATTATGGTATATTCACAAAATGGAATGCTGTAGAGCAGTAAGAATAAATGAAACATATATACACACAGTCTGTATAGATGAATCCCACAAACATAATGTTAAGTGAAAGAAACCAGATGAAAAAAGAATACATACTATATGGCCCCATTTATCAAACTTCAAGCATAGTCAAAATCTATTCATGGTGTTAAAAATTAGAATAATGGCTACTTTTGCAGGGGTAGTGGCTAGAAATGGAAACAAGGGGAACATCTTGAATGCTAATAATATTCTTGTGCTGATTACACTGGTGTTTAATTTGTGATAATTCACGGAGCTGTACATTTATGCTTTGTATCACTTTCTGTATATGCGTTATATTTTAATAAATTGTTTTTTAAAAGAGAGTAGAGGAAATCAAACAAAAACAAACAAATGTGATCACATCAAATCAGTGAATGTGGTGTAATTAACTCACAATTCAAGTGTACTGGGTCTAAGATTTTTAAAAATCTAAAGCCATTTGGAAAAAATGTTCTCTGGCCGCAAGGGGGTTCTCTTGCTACATTGATAATGACTATATTTCCTAGATTCTCTTGTTGGTGTTCTGATGTGTTGTGCTAATTTATCTTTAAAAGGCTCAGCAAGGCACACTCTTCTGAAAATCTTTTTCTGTAAATCTATAAAATATAATATGAAGCATGAAGCTTCCTTACAATTACCCTGAAAATGGTCATCCAATGAGTACTGGAACATTTCTCCAAAACCTTTACCTGATTGCTACAAAGTGCATTCTAACTTAATATTTAACTCTACCTTTTGTAATTTCTAGCCTTTGTGATTGCTCTGTCTCTCAGGACCAAATTCTTCTGTTTTGTACAGAGTATACACTCCTATTAAGTCAACTGGAGTATTTTCATCAGCTATATCCTATCACAGACTTTGCTTATTGGTTAATCCCCACAGATGATTTTTTCTCTGGATGCTATGTTTAAACCATCGTACAATCTACATTGCAGGACTTTTTTAATCCTTATTAACTTTCTGTTACATTTAAACAATCATTTCAGTTCATCACAATATTTTTTAATCTGACTGTTCCACAAATCTTGTGTTATACACAACGTACTGAATGCCTCAGACCTCAAAAAGTAAACATACAGTAGAAAGTCAGTGATACGCATCTTATTTGATTTGGTACAACAGTATATTCAAGAACAAAGCAATTTGAATCCAAATAGTTATAAAAGTAGTGTTTCAGAGGGAAAGCCAGGAGAACCTGAGGGTTGTTTATGTATGGGACTGGCAGGAAGAAAGAAAAGGAGAACAACGCCTAACTGTTTGGCTTAAGCAACTATCTGAATGAAAGTGTCATTTTCTGAACCAAAGGGAAACTCAGGAAAGATCAGATTTGACATAGGGACACAAAAGTTCCATTTTGGACATACAAAGTTAGAAGTTGAACAACCATGTGACATTTCTCAGTTAGCTGTTGAGTGAGGAGAGTTTAAGAGCTCCTTAAGAGTGCCTTTCGCAGCACGATTTGTGTATACCATTTATCTCCTCTCCCTCTCTCTACCTTTGAGCCGCTGTTTGAAAACTCCAGCAGGCTGTAGTTAGGTAATGTGCAGTGTGTCACTCCTCTACCCCCACAACATAACATACTCCCAAATAGCCATTGCTTAAAAAATAGAGCTTAGTTTACCTAGTTTAACTTCTGCTTTGTAGACAGAATATTTGTCTCATTTCTCTGCCCAGAGACTAGTAAGCTGTCAGGGATAGGAAACTATTTTTTGTCCATTTTTAGATTACCTGACCCAATGCTAATATTTTGGAAAAACAGATTACCTGAAGAGAGATTGTGTTTTCGTTATTTTACTTATTAATCTATTTTTATTTCATTTTTAAGACAGGGTCTCACTCTGTTGTCCAGGCTATAGTGCCGTGGCATGATCTTGGCTCACTGTACCCTCTACCTCCTGGGCTCAAGTGATTCTCCCACATTAGCCTCCCAAGTAGCTGGGACTGCAGGGGTTCACCATCACATCCGGCTAAGATTTGTTACGTTTTGTGGAGATGGAGTCTCATCATTTTGCCCAGGCTGTTCCTGACCTCCTGGGTTCAAGCTATCCTCCAGCCTCCCAAAGTGCTAGGATTATGGGCAAGATCCACCGCACCCAGACTGTTATCTTTTTTTTTTTTTTTTTGAGACAGAATCTCGCTCTGTCACCCAGGCTGGAGTGCAGCATCAGGATCTCGGCTCTCTGCAACCTCTGCCTCCCAGGTTCAAGCAATTCTCCTGCCTCAGCCTCAGAGTAGCTGGAATTACAGGTATCCACCACCACTATGCCCAGCTAATTTTTGCAGTTTTTTAGTAAAGGCAGGGTTTCGCCATGTTGACCAAGCTGGTCACGAACTCCTAACCTCAGGTGATCCACCTGCCTCAGCCTCCCAAAGTGCTAGGATTACAGGTGTGAGCCACTGAGCCCAGAAAACACTTTTAAAATCAACTCAAATACCAAAGCTTTAAGGATTTGTTTTTTAAATGAGGTGAATACTGGTTGTTTGCCCAAATTAGATTTATTTTCTCCACTAATCTGATACGTCAATCCTGGTAACAAACCAGTTTTGGTAAAATAGATGAAGATTTCTCCAAACTGGAATTGGAGACTTAACTATCATTCTTACCAGATAATTTCACTTTCTGATTTAAAGAAAAATACTCTTAAAATTCACATTTCAGGCCAGGCACAATGGCTCACAGCAGTAATCTCAACATTTTTAGGAGACTGAGAGGGAGAATCACTTAAACTTGGGAGTTTGAGACCAGCCTAGGCAACATAGCGAGATCTCATGTCTACTAAAAATTAAAATTAAAAAAAAAATAGCTAGGCATGGTGGCTTATGACAGTAATCCCAGCTAGTCAGGAGGCTGAGGCAGTTGGACAGTTTGAGCCTGGGAGATGGAGGCTGCAGAAGGCTTTCATTGTACCCCTGCACTCCAACCTAGGCAACAGGGCAAGTCACTGTCCCCCCCCAAAAAATCACATTTTAATTTTAGTCAGAATGTGACATAATGAGAAAGGGGGAAGAGAGAGAGACAGAGAGGAAGAAAGACAGAGACAAGAAGACAGAGACAGATTACAGAGAAATATATTGCCATGTATACATTTCAGTTTGCCAGTGTCTTTGTCCCTTCAGTCCTTCCAGCTGCCGTAACAAAATACCATAGACAGTGTGGCCTATAAGCAACAGAAATTTATTTCTCATAGTTCTAGAGGCTGAGAAGTCCAGGATCAGGGTGCTGGTGGATTCAATGTGTAGTGAGGGCCCACTTCCTCAAAGACAGGTGCATCCTCACTCTAGCCGCACATGGTAGAGGAGCCAGGGGCCTCTCTTGGGCCTCTCGTATAGAGGAATTAATCTCGTCATGAGCGCTCTGCTTTCATGGCCTAGTGACTTCCCAAAGCCTCCCTAATATTATCATTTTAGTGGTGAGAATTTCAACATGCAAATTTGGGGAGGACATAAACCCTTCTAAATAACAAACGTTAGAAGAACTATAAATAAAATTATCTTTTCTTTCTTTAAAATGGTCATGAAATCACTTAGTTCTGAAATTAAAGAAAAGCATTCAGATTCTAACAGATCAAAAAATAATGCTGTTCAAAAGTAAACAATAAGTGTTCAAAAATGGAAAGATATAAAATAAGATATATGTATATCAATAAAAGTTTCTCCTATTACTTGAAGTCTGATTTTCAAGTCAGTGATAAATAGTGTTTTGTAGGAAACACCAGACATGTTAAAAATAATTCTTTAGGGCCAGTAGGACTTGCATTAGACTCTTTGGTTACATATGGTTCCATATGGTTCCATTTACTTCCAATCAAGAAATATAAATCCCATCTTGCATGTTCACTGCAGTATATCATTGAAGTTCTAGCTTTTAAATATCTTCAAAAACTTCCAAAAAATGAATATAATATTAAGAGAATAATATTGATCAAGCACAACTTCTTACTCTGTTCCTAGGCAATCAAATTTCACAGCACCTCTTTATCATTTGTTTTATTAATATAGTTCCTGCTATCTTGCCTTAGAACTCAGTAAATCTAAACTATATCCTTGAAAGTCAAGAAATAAAGAAGTAACAGATGATAATGAATGGCAGGGATGAACAGAGAAGAATCAAAACTATTTTTTCATTATTATTAATTTACAAAGTTTTTATGGACCATCTCCATGTGCTTCATTACGACTGAGCTAAGCACTGAAGAGAGTGCTGGAAAAAAAAAAATTGATATGGTCCCTGTCATCACAAAGCTTTCATCTAATGCAAGACACAGATCTTAAAAATACATTCATACAAATATTGTTAAATTATAGAATCTGATCATTGCAATGATAGTAATAAGTATTTAAATCTCTAGAGAGTTTTTCATTATGCAACAGAATGTTTTTTAATGTTTGCACCCAGGTAAGACTCGATCTAGCTGGATGTAAAACATGCATGCGTAAACACACTGGGATGAGCTCACACATACTAACAAAGAAAATGAGGAATAATATCATTATGTCATTGGATTGTGGTAATTTCAGACCACATACTAGCCACTAGCTTTGAAAATATCAGTCAAAAATCTACTTTTTGGTGTCCTCAAAAATTCCTGGAACTTTAAAGATAAGCACAATAAAAACATTACGTCTAAGTATATTTTGTAGTCATTCTCTGTAAATTCCTTAAATTCTAGTCACTAATATTATTTCTGACTTATCATGCAATCCTATATCTAGGATTGGTGAAGTGCAGTCTGACACAGAACTTATTCAGAAAAATTCAGATTTGCATATAGGCCATATATACAACATTGTGTAAAAATGCTTATTCTCTTCCCAACAAAATAGATCAATTTATGAAAGCTTAAGATCCTTTATAATTCCATTTGATTGGCACTGATACTCTCCAGCTTCTTAATATTTTTGATCATATAATATTCAATTTATTTGACTATGCTTGACACCTGCTTGAAATTTCAAAATATCTAGAAATTAGTCTTTTATACTCCAAAGTTCTTACTACTGTTTCTCAAAATAGGAATATTACTTTTTTTTCACAGTTCTTACTATTGTTTCTCAAAATAGGAATATTACTTTCTTTCTTCTATATAAAGTAATTAACCTTGGTGAAAGTAGCCCAGTTCATGAACTCTCAGAACAGTTTCCATTTTATTATTTATCTTAGAGATATTTCTGTCATTATTTCATAAATGTTTGATTTTACTTTATGACTTTTTTAAGTTAATCGCTGGTAATTTGGTTTACTTTATGAAGCAGAATACAGTTCCCAATTGACACTGCTAGAATGAAACATCTTCATAAAATAATAAGATCCAACACTCATCTGACACCTAATGTCTGTGTGCTACCTTTGAAAAATTGCACATCTCCATTATTTTATTTAAAATAAATCATTTATATCAGTATTTTATCTTCTAACCAGTACCAGCAATGTCTCAATGAGCATGGTCCTTGGATTTAAGAAACCCCATTCATATCCATGGTTTAACTGAAGCCATATGATGCCTGTATGTTCAAAGCTGCTGTGTTACACTTGTACAGACCTCCCCACTGAACTCCAGACTGTTGTGTTTAGCTGACAACTGAAAATATGAACTTTATCTCTAATGATGTCAGGCACTTAAAACTCACCATTTTCCTCCCTAAACCTGATCTTTCTCTGTTCTCTAGCTTGAGTAGTATAGGCTTTCACCTAGTGTACCTAAATCAATGTCACTGGAATTAAATTTTATCCCTTTCTCTTCCTTGCCCCCTAAATATAGTTGTCACCAAGTCCTGGTAATCTGTCTTCTAAGCATTAGCCCTCTGTCCTTCCCTCTCTGTCCTGACTGGCACTGTCCCTGTTGGGATCATCAGTGGGCTCATGAGGGGCTCAGGCCATTGCCCTCAACTAGTCAAGGGTAACTAACAGTCCCCCCAGTACATTTCACTCACTGCTGTGAAAGGCATGGCACCTTTCTAAAATGCAAATCTTACATGATTTTCCTTTCTAAAATAGTTTGGTGATTCTTCATGGCTTTCAGTAACGTCCAAGTTCTCCAAGAATCTTCAACTAGTCTTTGACTACATTTCACCCTAAGCTCCAATGATGCGGTATTTCTAACCACCATGTTTTCACACATGTGCATCTTTGAAAAGACTCTTCCCTACACCCAAACCAAGAATTCCCCTATTGTTTCAATTCTGATCTTATCCTAGACTAATTGCCAGACAATGGAAATAATGGAAATGGAAATAATGGTCATATCTTTATATGTGTATCATTATTATTTATTAAAATATTGAGCAATCCAGGAGATAAATAATGTTGTTCTTACTTTATATATGAGAGAAAATGGTTCCAAGGAGTCTAAATGATATGCCTAAGCCAAAATAAGTCAAAGAAAGTATATTCATATTACATTAATCAATGATTTTTAGTTTTATAAATGGACAAGGAAGGTTAATTTATTCTTAAAATTACCAGGTGTTATTAAATTAATAATACCCTGTGTGGGCCTCAAATTTCCATTGTGTTTTCTACTCTTATGAAAGTAATATTGGCCACTCTGTTGCCATGAGTTTAATGATTAATGTGTAGTTTTAGTATGTAGCTTCTAAAATTGGAAGATACTGAAAGGAGTTCAGCAAATATTTGTTACAAGGAAGGAAGGATCAATATTTCTCATGGAGGTGATATTGTGTTACAATCTACACAAGGTGATTAGAGCAGGAAAATTAAGCACCTGTTTTGAGGAACACAGAGTGCAGGGGTCAGGAGCCAACAGATGTTGTTTTTATTAATGTACAAAAAGGCTGCTCATTTCCTATACTCTATTCCATTGCTATACTTTTGTACCTAATGACTTCATTGGAAATATTAAGAAGTTATTATTTGCCTTTCATAATGTATGGCCTTTGGAAAGCTGAGCTCAAATGAAGCTTGGGCGTCTCACTGAGGAGCTTAATTTTAACCCAGATACCCAGCTGCGGTGGCTGGGGCATAATGCATTTTAGGGAAACTATAAGGCCATACACATTTATGCTGGTGGTTTGATACCTTACAAAAATAGGTGTACACTTGAGTGTTTACAATGAAGCTCCAAGTTATCTCTACCTTGAGAGCTAGTGAACCACTTCCAGGAACCTTAAAAGAGCTTTACAAATACTGGCAGGCTTGTGTGTATAACATTTTTTGAAAGAAGAGGTTAAAGATAGCTTATAGATTATCAGATAGATAGAATATAAAATTATTATTAGAGAAAGGAAATGGAGACAAAAACAACTAAATGATAGTTCAAACAATGTTTTGACAGTAAAACAGTAATAGAGTCTAGATTCCGAAGTCTAATTCCACCTGTGCCATTAGACTAGTTAAATTCTATTTATACAATGTATGGTGAGATAGGACAAATTGAGATGAATAAAAGTAATCAATTTTGCCCAGTTTTTAATATTGTTAGGATGGAATTGTGTGCATTATATGCTCAATTTAAAAAAAATATTTGATTTTTCATTATTTTTATTGATTTTCTTTTTATGCCAATTATCTCTCTCATGCTTTTATATATCATTAGATTATTAGGTTTCTCTCAAACAATCAATTTTTAATTTTATCCAGTTTTCTTGCTTCATCTGTTTTCTACGTTATTAATTTTTTATTTCCATACTCATTTGCCATAAAGGTCATTTTTCACGTGTGATAAGAAACCAAACAATTAATTATCATCAGGTTCCTAAGTGCATAGTTTTTGTCATCATGCTCTTCATCTGAACTTTTGAAATGACATTACTTTTACCTGTCCTGCAGAATTTTCCCATTAGTGCGTAGTGCTTTCACTATTCAAGATTTTTTGTTGTTGTTCATTTTCAAATTTCAGTGGTTAAATGCTTAAATCAATCGTTTAAAATTTTATCTGTTTGAACCATTTAAATATTTAAGGCCTTGAATTTGCTCTTGAGTAGCTCTTTGGATACATTTAATGCTTTCATATTAGTTTTCTCTAAACAGTGTGAAATTGAGTTTGCATTTTATTTTATATCCAATAGTTATTTAGGTGAGTGTACTTATTTACTTTAAAAATACATATAAATTATAAAATTACGAATTTCTTAATTGAAATAGCTGTCCTTTGGATATAATTTATTAGTTGAGTGTTTTATAATGTTCTACAAATATTGTTTCTCTCTAGTTGTCTGTATACTTCTAGCACATTTTTACATAAAATACTTCAAGTTTATATAGTCTACTATAATGACTCATGACGAATATTGTCATTGTGAACCATACTTGTCGATCGGGTATTATTGTGCTTAATTGCTTGCCATAAGTTATCCTTTCTTTGAAATCTAACACTTCCTTTGGTTTTTGTTTCTACTTGCCCTATAATCTTTCATTGTTCCTTTATTTTAATCAGCTGTGTGACCATAGCTTGATGCACACATAATTTCGGTTTTTGCAACTACTTTTAATTTAATAAACGTTTGTGTTTATTTTTTGTAACGGATATAACTCCTCTTATTTTGAATTTCTTTTTTTTAAAACAGCTCTCAACTTTTTTGCATTTTATTACAGACTATATATTCTTAGTACTATCTACTCAGTGATAGAAGAGATGTGTCCTGCTCTTAAATGCTGCTAATTACTTTAATATTAAAAACAAAAGATCATTAATTTTCTGATTATCAAAAGGATGAATTTGCCTCACTCCATATAAAATGAAATTTACTTAGTTTTTCTTCTCTTAAAATGAAAACTTACTAAGTTTTTTTACTCACTCTTCTACATTTGTAAATATAATCTAAGCAATTCGATATATATTATTAACTTCAAATTATTATTTCCAATATTACATGTGTCTTCATTTAAGAACTACTTGTGAAATTTATTCAAGCCAAGGAATTCAAGACCAGTCCAGGCAATATGGTGACACCCCATCACTACAAAAATAAAATAAAAATAAAAATAGCCAGGCGTGGTGCCACACATTCATTGTCCCATGTTTGCTGTCTGTGTTTCCTTTATCCTACAAGCTTATTTCTTTTTCACATATAATTCAAAAAATTCACAGGCTGTTTCTATGGATTTTTAAATTAACTTTACTTAGAAAATAATGAGTCCTTTTAATGAGGCCTTTTATTTTACTACTTAGGGATTTTTTTTTTTATTATTTTATAAAGTACCTCCTAAGGATTGCAATTAATTCTTCAGTCAGAATTCTATTTTCTTTTGTCTATTTCTATTACTATTTCATATTTTAACCTCTTAATTCATTTTCCTCTTCACTCTAGGAGATTTTCTCAAATCAGAACTCCATTAATCTGGTTACAACTGTCTCCATTAAAAGTTTTGCTGTTTATTACTCCTAATGTGGATTTTAATTTTTCTATTCCACTTCCAATATTTTTTGTTTTTGTTTTATTCAGCTACTTTTTATCTTAGCCTCTTCTACCATGGACTTTATATTAATTCATCAATTCCAGAATGCCAGTGTTTTCTATATTTTTGGTGGTATATCTAATTTCCATGGGTAGACTCTGTTTCTGAGATTTTGGAATGAGAGTATTTTTTTCCTTCTTAGAATTTTTTAGATAGATACATACAGTTTTGTTTTCTAACTGTTCTCCTCAAGCCTGGGGAGACTGGTGTTTGTCTACTCAAAGAAACTTGAATTGTCCTCAGCCTTCCTCACTGTTCCCCCACATCCTGTTCAAACCTCCTCCTACAGATGAAGGGCTAATCATTGGACAGAAATCTTAGCTCACTTCCAAATATAATAGTTGTATTTATTAAGAAATATTTATATATTTTTAAAGACATACTTGCATACTTCGCAGTGTGGCACTTTCGCTCTTTGCCCAGGCTGGAGTGTGTTGGCCCAGTTGTGGCTCACTGCAACCTCCACCTCCCTAGTTCAAGCGTTTCCTCTGCCTCTGCCTCCTGAGTAGCTAAAATCACAGGCATACATCACCATGCCCAGCTAATTTTTATTTTTTTAGTAGAGTCAAGGTTTCACCATGCTGACCAGGCTGATCTTGAACTCTTGACCTTAAGTGATCCACCTGCCTCGGCCTCCCAAAGTGCTGAGATTATAGGTGTGAGCCACCCCACCGGGCCTGTGAGTCACTTTTAGCAGTCATGCTTTTCCTTACTTTAATGCTGTTGCTATACTGTACCTTCATTGTCATTTGTAATCTTGAGTCTTACCTACTAATCAAACCTATCTGGCTGTCATTAATGCAGAGTGACTGATAGGTTTCTGTGAATGTTTCCAAACTTTTTACATAAGTTCTGTAAAAGTTGATTATAAAAATTGGGTCATTCTTTTCATATCCAATTAAATCAGAGTAGAAGGGCCAGGAAAAAAAATAGCACTCACAGTGCATAGCATCTGCTCCCTAAATTAACTTTTCCATAAGCCCAGTTGCTGAAATGGCCTGCTCTAATACTAAGACCAGTTTTGTTTAGTAGCTGCTAAAACAACCTGCCATCACCACTCACCAATCACAGCTTTCACCTAGCATCACCACTCACCAATCACAGCTTTCACCTAGCATCACCACTCACCAATCACAGCTTTCACGCACCATCACCACTCACCAATCATAACTTTCACCTAGCATCACCACTCACCAATCATAGCTTTCACCTAGCATCACCACTCACCAATCACAGCTTTCACCTAGCATCACCACTCACCAATCACAGCTTTCACCCACCATCACCACTCACCAATCATAGCTTTCACCTAGCATCACCACTCACCAATCACAGCTTTCACCTAACATCACCACTCACCAATCACAGCTTGCCAGCTCCCAAAAGCTTCTCTAGTGTTAATGAGCTTTCTTTCAAAACAATATGCAACATTTCTCTTTCTAGTAAGATTCCCAACTTCTCTTCGTTCTTCAGACTTATCAAAGAACACCCATTCTGCATATGCCCTGAATTTCAATTCTTGCTTCCCAAAACAAAAGGTTAAATTTAGAGATTTGTCTTTATATTTTATTTTGACCTTCACAGTTCTAAAAGAATTAAATTTCCTTGGTAACTTATTAGGTTGCATTCGCCACTTGGCCCTATACAACAAAGTGCTGTGGTGAACATGAGCAGGAGGCAGAGTGGGAAGAGGGGGTGCCCATTAGATAAGGATGATCTTATTATAAAATTACTTTTATGATATTCAAAGGAATGTAGAGTTTTTCCTGTAGGCTAAAGAGAACCACTGAGTATTTTAAAATAAAAGAGAAACAGGATAAAATGTATGATGACGGTACTGAGATACGCCCCCCCCCCACCTTCTTGGGGCACAAAAGTGAATAAAATTTTAATTGCTTGGAAATACTTGAAAGTTATTTTTATGTCATCAAATCCATCAGTCTTATCTTTTCCTGATTTTTCCCATATATTTGTTCTGCCAAGATGCAGGTATTCCATTATATTTTTTACTGTATTTTCTTCTGGTTATTTTTGTCAGTTTTCATATTTTTATATAATCTTGTCTGCCTATAATTCATTCTGGTAAGTAAAAAACTAATTTTTATTTTTCATATGAAATTGTTCTCAATATATTTATTTGAATATCTATCATTTTCCTCACTGACTTGATGCACTAAACCCAGCAAATAATATTTATATGTATATGTGGTTCATTTCTGGAAATTTTATTATATTCCATTCTTCTACTTGGTTATTCCTGCACCGTATACAGGGCTTTTTAAAAACAAAACTTTGAGACTATCTTTATGTAACATAAAACTAACCATTTAAAAGGATACAATTCAGTGGCATTTAACACATTAGCAATGTAGTGCAACAATCACACCAACCTGGTTTCCATCACCCTAAAGGGAAACACTATATCCGTTAAGCGGTCACTCCTCGCACCTCCCAGCCACTCCACTGGCAACTACTAACCTACTTTATGGATATTTCACATAAATCAGATTCAACAATACATGAGTTTTGTGTATGGCTTCATTTACTTAGCATGTTGTAGCATGTACTTGTACTTTATTTCGTTTTATGTCTGAATAATATTCGATTGTATGGATATACAACATTTGTTAATCCATTCATCAGTTGATGAACATTTAAGCTGCTTCCACCTTGTGGTGACTGTGAATAGTGCTGTTATAAGCATTTGTGTACATGTTTTTGTCTGAATAACCTGTTTCAATTCCTTTGGTATATACCTAAAGGTGAAATTGCAGGATCATATGCTAATTATATGTTTAACCTTTTGAGGAACTTCCAAACTGTTTCCCAAAGATTCACTTTTACATTGTCACTTTTACATTCCTACCGGCAATGTACAAAGGCTTTAATTTTTTCACATCCTCACTACCACTTGTTACTTTGTGTTTTATTATTATTATTATTATTATTACCGTTATTATCATTTTCAACCTAGTTTGCATGAAGTGGTAGCTCATTGTGTTTCTTTTACCCGTGGAGAGTCTTGACTGAATTGTCCAGGTTCTCGGCATTTTAAACAAAGAATTGGACAAAACACAGAAATAAAGCAACAAAATAATGAAGCAACAAAATAATGAAGCAACAAAAGCACAGATTTATTGAAATGGAAGTACACTCCACAGAGTGGGAGCTGGCTTGAGCAAGTGGCTCCAAAGTGCTAGATACAGAATTGTCTGGGTTTAAATACCCACTAGAGGTTTCTCATTCGTTTCTTGGTTATACTCTATGTAAATGAAGTAGTGACAAAGGACCAGCCTAAGTCATTGCAGAAGGCAACCAATTAGAGGCTGAAGTGAAGTTACAAAGTCACACCCCTATGCAAATGAAGACTAGACCTGTGTTCAGTCTGATTGGTGGCAGGAGGGGACTGATCAGAGGTACTTTCCATTTTCATCTGCATGGCCGAAAGGGAGGGGTTTGCGAAGGGAGTAGACTCTGATCTTTTTTATTACTTGGGAGTGGAAAGTTGTGTTTTCATTTTGATTTAGTTTGAGGAAGTCAGGGTGAATTGGTCTTAGATTTCCTGCCCCCAAGCTCTATTCTCCTGCCTCAGTTCCAAAAAGTTTTAATTACTGTAATATTGTAATAAAATTACTATCTGCTTTGGCAAATGTCCCCTTCTACTTTTCTTCAAAAACATTGGCTATTTTTGTTTACCTTTTTTTCCAGATTAACTTTAGAATAATTTTTGAGATTCCCCAAAACATGCCAATGTAATTTTCATTAGTATTGTGCTAATTTGAACAACCGATTTAGGAACAGCTTACATCTTTATAATTTTTAAATATTATTTTATCTTCCTCAATAATGTTTTTGCTGTGGTTTTGGGGTTTTGATTTGCTTTTCATTTAGATCCTGCACATTTTTGTTACATTTATTTCCAGGTACTTGATACTATGTGATTTGTCTATCATACAGCAAAGGCACCAAATGACATTGTGTTTTTATATCGTCACTGGTAATCCAAGGGCTGAATCCAGGCTGAAAGCAAAGTACTGTATTCAGATTGTTTTTAATTTAAAAAATTTTAATTGTCACAATTTCTAACTTCTTCTGAAAAATTAGAAGATCTGGCCTGTTCCCATAAAGTAACAATTGACTGTAGTTAGGTTGCACTACCTCCTTTAGGTCGGAAGTAATCTCTCCAGTTTACTTTAAGCTCCACTACTTGTTTTATTCCTAAACTAAGGTTGAGTAAGAAGAGACAAGGAACATTGTTTTTGTGCTATTGTTGATATTTTGATATTGTTATTATCTAAAAACAGTTAGAAAAGCAGAACATTTCTTGTAAATATATGCCTTAGTTTGGTTTCCTTTAAATTCAGCTTGAAACAGGGCTTGAATGCAGACAGTTTATTTTGGAAAGGATCTCAGGAAAACAGTGAGGGAGTAGGAATATTTAGAAAGAGACAGAGAGAAAATTACAGAATATGCTGGGGGTCTTGAAATGTATCCACTCCAGCGGTGAGGGAGACCACCATACCTTTACTTTTACATCCCTGAACTGCTTCTTCGATCTATCTATAAACCTCTATGTAACTCAGTTGAGAGGTATCTGGAATACCAATGAAGGCAGAGTGAGCAGACCCTCTAAAAGAATATCCTTATCATGATGTCTATCCCATTCAGCTTTTAGTGAGGACATGCCAGCACTTCAACGTTTTAAGAGTACTCACTGCCAAATGCCATACACTGTTTTTAACATCATTATATTAAAATGTTCAAAATAGGTCTCCTTATTCAGATCTATGATTATCTTACTCTCTTTTTCTCTCTTCTGCTGTTAAAGCTCAATGTTAAGTGGAACGTGAAAACCGTCATTAGTTATATTATAGAGAGTCTAAGTACAATAGGGTAATATGCTATCAGATTGATTAAGAATGAGTTAAACCACTCCAAAATCAATGGGGCAGTACTTACTAAAATTAATGTTACAATTATTTTAATAGTAAATTAGATTATTATTTAATAAGTACACAATAGACATTTGTAGTTGTTACTCTGAGTATTATTGTTTTTGAGAGAAGGCTACTTTCTCAGACATTTCCTGGAGGACCATTTACATATAAACTTATGACCTCCTGAGAGAAGAACCTATGTATTTTTTAATACATGTTGACACCAAGAACAGACTTCAAAATTTAATGGAGTTGTCTATCAGATTAGGAGTTTGTATTACAGTCATGATTTGCTTAGCAACAGAGATACATTCTAAGAAATGCATCTTTCTTTAGGCGATTTCATCATTGTGCAAACATCATAGAGCACATTTACACAAACCTAGATGGTACAGCCTGCTACACACCGAGGCTAAGTGGTATAGCCTATTGCTCCTAGGCTACAAAACTGTATAGCATGCTACTGTGCTGCACACAGTAAGCAATTGTAACACAATGGTAACTGTGTACCTAAATATAGAAAGTGTACAGTAAAAATATGGTATAAGAGATTTTAATATGGTACAACTGGAAAGGGCAGCTCCATTATATTTCTATGGGACCACTGTCATATATGCTGTCCATTTTTAGCTGAAACATCATTGTGCTACACATGACTGTATTCTCCTTATTTAATATTGTCACCTACTGAGTGTGCTTTATTTTCATTGAATGGCTTCCAAGTTCTCCAACATTGCTTGACCAGTATTAGTTTTTGCAGAAACTAGAAAAGCCCTATCCTAACCTTGCTTCCTCAGCAATAGATTCTTAGCTGAGCGCATCGTCACCGGAAATAGAAGAGTATACTGCCCAACATTCCTTAAAGCTGTGGCCGCACTATGACTAAATTCCGGTCAATGGATATCAATAGAAGGATTCTGCAGAACTTGAGGAGACTTGCTTGACAACAGTCGCCACAGTTAGTTGGGGCCAATTATTTTCCCTTATGCCATTCCTTCTTCTGCAGATCACATGATGACTGAAGTTCTGCTGGCTGTTATGAGTCATGTGATGTCCCAGACGAAGGAAACCACACCCTTGGATGGGAAAATACAAGGAAGAGAATTTGGCTGTCTAATAAACTGTGGTACTGCAGTACTAGGATGAGTTTACATATTTCCAGCTTTCTTTTATATGAAAGTAAAATAATTTTCATCTTAATATGAGCCACTATTACTTTGACAGTTTTTCCCCCCATTATAGTATTAAACCTAATCCCAACTAATATGTCAGCTTTGCAAACACACACTAAGTCAGCTTTGAAAGCTAAATTTAGTTCAGTCAGCCACAGCAATGCTGCTTACTAAAAGATTTTCAGCCAAAAAGTCTGAGATAATTAAGGAGAGGAGAAGTTGGTGCAATACCTGAAAGATTTCAAGGGACCAATCTTAGCTAATTGGAAACATTCTCTTCACTCACTATCAAATTATTGTGGATTCCACATGAGGCAGGGTGAGGGTGAAGCAGGTTTTTGGTTCTGAACAAAATTTTTTTGATGGCACTGCCACTCACAAGGAGCTGGAGAATAGCATATACCAAGCTAAGCCTTCTTGACTTTCAGTCTCCTTCCTTCACTCCTCCTATGGCTTAGCCAGCCTGTTCAGCAGGAGGTAAGGCACAGCCACGAGTCCTAAGCCAAGTTTCCACCTGGCTTGACTGACAGTTCAGCTACAGAGTGGATATTGAGTAAATAAGTAAACACATTATGGCTAGATGGACCCATTTTCTCACTGCCAGAGAAGGGGCTTATAAATATGGAACAGTAGAAGGATAGATTATACTGAATGCAGGCTAACAGTTTATGAGAGGCTATCTTGAAGCCTGCTAAGTAAAGGCCATCTTCAGCCTCTCTGTATATACTTAATATCACATTTATTGCATAATGTTAGTTCCTTATAAATAACATTTACCAATTTTGCAATGAACCATAGTGTATTACCATTGATCTGACTTTTTCTCAATCTTTTATTTACCTGGTCTCTTCTCCGAAATTCAATTTCACACCCTCTTCCTAGCTATTCACCATTGTCCATCTTGATTGCATACAAGTCTAGACCTATTCTTTCTCACCCAGAATTAACCCATTCTAATGATATCATAGAAAGAACAGAGGTATATGGTCAGATCCTGACCTTATCATTTATAATCCATGTATGGCAGACTCCTTAACTTCTCTGAGCCCGGTGCCTTCATGTTTATAACATAGTTTTTACTGCTTGAGATGACTGATCAGTTTCCATTTTCTCTGTCCTAGTCTATTTCCCAGTAGGCTGACACCGATGGACTGTATCCATAGAGTCCCTTTCTACCCTTTCTAGTATAGCCTATTTTGAGGCACCAACAGAAGATCAGAAGATAGGAAAAGAGAGAAACGGGGTTATTTCTCTCTTGTACACCTCCCTGCTAATGCCCTGGTTTTGTACCGTGAACTTCAGACAATGGCTGAATATGTCTAGGACTTCAGCTCTTGTCAGCCACACCCTCCAGGAGGGCTCCCACTTTCATTGGATTCTGGTGACATTTCCTTTTTCAAGCCCCCTCAAATCACAGTGGTTTGCCACTATTGCTAGGCTCCGGGAACTTCAGCATCATGTTTGTTTCCTTAACCCTGTCCCCATCAATAAAGGGTATTCAGTAGAACCATCTGAGTGGAATTCTATTTTCCACCAAGAATCTCTATTACAGGAACATTTAAAGTTATGGGTGCAACATGCTTACTAAAGTACCTTAGCACAAATTACACAGCTATTAATAATAGCTGTCATAATTGAGAGCTATTATATTACCTTTCTGTAATTTTCAATAGGACAAAATATTTATCCAGAGGTAGGTTTTAAAGTTTAATTTCTTCTCAAATAGATGAAAAAGACATGACATCTCAAAAGTGTCTGGATACTGCGCTAATATTTCATGACAGTCAGCAGTTTTTACTAGGCATTTATAAAATGACATCTAGGCCAGTTTAATGGAACTACTTATACACATCACTTTAGCATTAAGACAAATATTATTTATAAGAGCTTTTAGGATAAGAATCTGTTTAATACATTTTATTTTACCAGAATATAAAAGTTTAAATAGCATTTATCAGAATATTAGTTATGAAACATGCCAAAGCTAAATAAACAAATCCCCAAAATGTTTTCTTTGGTTTTCCAATGGTCAAGTGCCCTAAAATCATACTGGTTAACATGTTTTAAGAATGTCAGGTAGTAGGACAAACTTTTGCATAACTTCTAGCCAATAGTAATTTCATGTGTTCATTTGATACTTCTAAATGAAAAATGATGGTCAGTTTCCTTGCATTTTACCTTATAGCCTATTTTATTCCTTTCTCTCACTCTACCCCTTACCATATTCCTCAACTCACACCAGAAAATGTGTGTGTATGTGCACACATGCATACACACACAGTAACTGTTCTGGAGAGATTACCCCACAGAGATTAGTTGAAAAATCAGAATCAGTAAGGCCATTGAATGCTACAGAATGGACTATTTCTAAGCTGCTTATGTTAGCTTTCACATGATATCAAACACAATCTTTTTGAATAAGCTAATGAATAAACATTTACAGAACTCCTATTGTGTTTTGTGAGTAGGGCCATGAGATTAGGGAGGACACTTTATTCTAGTCAGAGTGATCGCTGTAAATTGAAAGTTTGTGCCTCCCCAAAATTCTCGTGTTGGAAGCTAATCCCCAGTATGATGATATTTGGAGGTGGGGTTTTTGGAAGATGATTAGTCATAAGGAAAGAGCCCTCATGAACAGAATTAGTGCCCTTATAAAAAAGCCCCAGAGAGCTCCCTCGCTCCTGCACCATGTGAGGACACAGAGAGAAGACAGCCATCTATAAACCATGAACCAGTCCCACACCAGACATCAAATCTTGAACTTCTTAGCTTGGAGCTGTGAGAAACAAATTTCTGTTATTTATAAGCCACTCCATCTATGGTATTCTGTTATAGCAGCCTGAATGGACCAAGAGAGTGTTCAAGGAAGGCCTCTCTGAGAAAAAATAAATTATTGAAGTTTAAAAACTATTTAACCGATTTTTTTTTTTTTTTTTGACAAAATTTGTTATGGGCTGGGCGCTGTGGCTCACGCCTGTAATCCCAGCACTTTGGGTGGCCGAGGTGGGTGGATCATGAGGTCAAGAGATCAAGACCATCCTGGCCAACACGGTGAAACCCTGTCTCTACTAAAGATACAAAAAATTAGCCAGGCATGGTGGCATGCGCCTATGGTCCCAGCTACTCGGGAGGCTGAGGCGGAAGAATTGCTTGAACCCAGGAGGTGGAGGTTGAAGTAGCCGAGATTGCGCCACTGCGCTCAGCCTGGTGACAGGGCAAGACTCCATCTCAAAAAAATAGAAAATAAAAAAAATAGGAATTTGTTTTGAATCAGTTTTAAACCAACTTCACTTTTTTACTTAATATATTTCCAAATAACAAAGATGCCCCAATTTGCAGAAAACTTGTGCATTTTTAACCAGTCAGTCACACTAGCTTAGACGGTGCTAACAGAATACATCAGCTGGAAATGGGCAGAAGCATCTGAATGGGGACAATATAGATAGACATGGAATTATTTTAAATATAAAAATAAATTTTGCCTGATATAGTAAGATTTTTGTTTACAAAGGCAAAGATAAAATGAACGGTTATAACATTTACATTCATTTATTTTCCAATACTGTAATAACAGATTAACTAATTTTACCTGACAAATATTTTAAGTTAGAATTGAACATAACTGGGAACTCAATGCTGCAGAATTTTTCTTCATTGTTATTCTTGTCTCAAGACAGATATCAAAATCACATGAGGCTATTTTTTTTTAAAAAAAAAGTTTTAAACCAAGTAAACCTTAGTTTTTCCTTTCATTATTAAAATTTATATCAACTCTTTTAGTAATATGCACAATGTGAATTGAAGCAAAGTCCATTCACACAGAATTAATCTATTGTCTGGAACAGCTTACCCTGTGAATCAGATAACACTAATAAACATATAAAGTCACTGCTAAAATTACATTTTTATATACTTATTACAATGGTCCCCAAAATTTTTCCTGTCTATAATGGTGTGAAATTATGTCATAGTACAAAGCTGAGCTTAAAATATATTTATATTTATTGTTTAATATTTGCCTTTAGAGCTTAAAATTTTAAACAAAATAAACATTTCAAAAACTATTTTCACAACATGTGAAATTCCCTTTAAGTATGATTTGATAAAATATCCAATATGCATGTGTTTCTACATGTTCTTTCTGATTTCAAGCTCTAAACGACTGGCAAATTGCATTTTGCACTTTTTTGACAGGGGGAATTTTATTCTCAAGTGGCTAACAAAGGGAATGCACAAACATCCCTAAAGAATGAAGTGAATGCAGGAAAAGTTGAATGCTTTTTATTCTTTGCAGTATATATGATATATGTAATATATCTATTAATCTTGATCTAACAACCATATTAGAAAAATATTTCACTAATGGAATGTTTTGTTTAATTAACTAACATATATGGCAAGGCTGGGGATAAAATGTAACATAGAAATTTCTCAATCCTGTTGAAATGTACCACAGGCCTTTCCTGAGGCTTACGTGTCCACAAAGCAGATGTAATCTATCACATTTACAAGCTGCTGGATGTTATCTAAAATCAAAACAGAGGAAGACAAGACAGTAATTGGTCATGTCATCAAACAATAAAAACCAATTCGGTGTTTTATTGCTTCATTTCCTTCTTTTGAGCTTCCCTAGATTTTGAAGTCAAAGGAAAAAAAACCTTTCTAGTGATCAAACCAGTAGCAGAATGAGAAAAATTACTACTCAGGTCAGCACCATGTAATTAAAAGATCCTCCCAATTCACAGAAGTCACTCTGTTTCGAGGCAGGCCTTTGCCAAAAAATCAATGATGTTTTTTAAATTTTTCACAGAAGTAAATGTCATCACTGCTTTTGGGAGGACTTTCCATTAACAAAATACCAGTCCAACAACATTGTTTTCTCAGACCGCTGAGTTATATTCTGCATTCTCTGTATTCTATTTTTGAAGTTGCCACCTTAGTTTTAGTCTGGAAACTTGGTGACAGATAAGCAAGAGCACAACAATATATTAGAGGAAAATTGTAAAATTGAACTTTCCCTCAATCCTGAAAACCAAATAAATTGAAAATGTTTTTATTTAGAAAAATTCAATTGATAAGATGGAAACAACTGTAGTAAGTACTCAAAATATTTGTGAAATAAATAAATGTTATAAATCTTCACAAGGTCACCATAATGCAGATTTCTCCTATTAGCATTATTCTACATATGAGAAAGTTATCTATATAGCACCAAACTGACACAGAAAGTTCAAAGTACAATCTGTTTTATTTCACCCTATTATCAAAATGGCATATCAAATCTGAAATAACGAAGTTTTTTACACATTTCAAGGTTTCAGAAAAGATGCATTAAGACAGCATTATTGGCCAGGCACGGTGGCTCACACCTGTAATCCCAGTACTTTGGGAGGCTGAGGCAGTCAGTTCACTTGAGGTCAGGAGTTCAAGACTAGCCTGGCCAACATGGTTAAACCCCATCTCTACTAAAAATTCAAAAATCAGCCAGGCATGGTGACACGAACCTGTAGTCCCAGCTACTTGGGAGGCTGAGGCAGGAGAATCGCTTGAACCTAGGAGGTGGAGGTTGCAGTGAGCAAGATCGTGCCCCTCGGCAACAGAGCAAGACTCTTTTTCCCAAAAAAAAAAAAAAAAAAGAGAGAGAGACAGCATTATTATTTCAACTGATGCTGCTCTTACTGTTGAATTATTTCCATTTTTAATTTAGTAAGCATTTATTCAAAATAGTGTGCCAGGCAATAAAGGTATTGATTTATTAGGTAACTGAAAAATCAGAATGGATAAACGGTTGCTTTCTGTTTGTGAACATTTTTCATAAAAAAGTACATAAGAACTAATAATGTATTAAAGTCTAATATTTGAGTATTAATTCTGGCTCTTACTAAAAAACTCAGTATAATTTTGACCTCCTTGGGCCTCCATTTGTAAAAGCACAGTAACACCACAGAACTGGTGGTAAAAGGTGTAGCATGAAAAACCAAAGCTGTTCATGGCAGATATTAACATTAATGTGCTGTGTAGTATGTACCAAGGACTATGCTGTGTTTTTTGCACGCCATGATCTCTGTTCTCATTTTTAAAGAACTTTACAAAAGGAAGTTATCACTTTTCTCTCTGCTGTGTTACTTCAGCTCCTTGTAGTTTCTCAACATTACATTGATCACAATATAGCAATATTATTTGTCTAAGTATCTGTTACTCTTCTGTTGCAAGCTCCTTCCGAGAAATTAATTTGCCTTGTTTATCTTGTTTATCTTTTTTTCTTTTTTTTTTTTTTTTTTTTGAGACAGAGTCTCATTCAGTCACCAGGCGCCAGGCTGGACTGCAGGGTCGAGACCTCAACTCACTGCAACCTCCGCCTCCCAGGTTCGAGCAATTCTCCTGTCTCAGCCTCCCAAATAGCTGGGACTACAGGCACGTGCCACCCACGCCCAGCTAATTTTTTTGTGTTTTTAGTTTAGACAGGGTTTCATCATGTTGACCTGGATGGTCTCGATCTGTTGACCTCGTGATCCGCCCGCCTCGGCCTCCCAAAATGCTGGGATTATAGGCGTGAGCCACCACACCCCGCCTGTTTATCTTTTTCTTAGAATCTAGCTTCTTGTTTTAGGAAGCACATGTCTGATGGTTCTAATTGTTTGCTGACTTAGACAATTAAGTCAACCTTGATTTGCCTATTGCAGTTTCTTTGAAACAGAATTTTCTGAGTTTACTCCCCGAAAGGCCAGCAGATCTAAAAGGAAGTATATTTACTATTTCAGCCAGTTTGAGACTATCGAACCCTGTTCCCCATTCTTCACCTATGAATTAAAGAATTTGTTTCCTTAAATGGATCTATTTGATTAGAAGATCCAAATTGCTGATTTATTTGCTATGGCTAGAGTATGTAACTATCAAAAAGAAAAATACATATTGTAGACTACCTGACAAATTAAAAAGAGCAGAGATACAAGATATTGCTGACAGAAACTGGAGAAGACCTATAAGGCAGATACAACATACTCAGAGATTAGAAGACTGTTAAAACTGTTGAGGTTGTAAACAAATCTTCATTAGATTTATTAACAATTTTAGCCTGTTCATTCTTCCATACTGATCTTAGAATCCACACAATCACTATAAAATTTCAGCAGGATTTTTCTTTTTTTTTCCCCCATTTATTTATTTTATTGCATTTTAGGTTTTGGGGTACATGTGAAGAACATGCAAGATTCTTGCTTAGGTACACACGTGGCAGTGTGATTTGCTGCCTTCCTCCCCATCACCTACATCTGGCATCTCTCCCCTTGCTATCTCTCCCCAGCTCCCCACCCCCCACCGTCCCTCCCCTATTTCCCCCCAACTGACCCCAGTGTGTAGTGCTCCCCTCCCTGTGTCCATGTGTTCTCATTGTTCAATACCCGCCTATGAG
>NW_016107318.1:3711838-3713322 GCF_001604975.1 Cebus imitator
TTACGTTCCTTGTTAGTTGTATTCCTAGGTATTTTATTCTCTTTGTGGTAATTGTGAATGGATTTGGCTGTCTTTAAGTCTGTTATTGGTGTATAGGAATGCATGTGATTTTTGCACATTAATTTTGTATCCTGAGACTTTGCTGAAGTTGCTTATCAGTTTCAGGAACTTTTGGGCTGAGACGATGGGGTCTTCTAGATATACAATCATGTTGTCTGCAAATAGAGACAATTTGACTTCCTCCTTTCCTATTTGAATACCCTTTATTTCTTTTCCTTGCCTAATTCCTCTGGCTAGAACTTCTAGTACTATATTGAATAGGAATGGTGAGAGAGGGCATCCTTCTCTAGTGCCACATTTCAAGGGGAATGCTTCCAGTTTTTGCCCATTCAGTATGATATTGGCTGTTGGTTTGTCGTAAATAGCTTTATTATTTTGAGATACGTTCCGTCAATACCTAGCTTATTGAGGGTTTTTAGCATAAAGCGCTGTTGAATTTTGTCAAAGGCCTTCTCTGCATCAATTGAGATAATCATGTGGTTTTTGTCTTTGGTTCTGTTTATGTGGTGAATTACGTTTATAGACTTGCGTATGTTGAACCAGCCTTGCATCCCCGGGATGAAGCCTACTTGGTCATGGTGGATAAACTTTTTGATGTGCTGTTGCAATCGGCTTCTCAGTATTTTATTGAAGATTTTTGCATCTATGTGCATCATGGATATTGGCCTGAAGTTTTCTTTTTTTGTGGAGTCTCTGCTAGGTTTTGGAATCAAGATGATGTTGGTCTCATAAAATGATTTGGGAAGAATTTCCTCTTTTTGTATTGTTTGGAATAGTTTCAGAAGGAATGGTACCAGCTCCTCTTTGTATGTCTGGTAGAATACGGCTGTGAACCCGTCTGGACCTGGGCTTTTTTTGGGTGGTAAGCTCTTAATTGCTGCCTCAACTTCAGACCTTTTTATGGGTGTGTTCAGGGTTTCGACTTCTTCCTGGTTTAGGCTTGGGAGGAGCCAAGTGTCCAGGAATTTATCCATTTCTTCCAGGTTTACTAGTTTATGTGCATAGAGTTGTTTGTAATAATCTCTGATGATGGTTTGAGTTTCTGTGGAATCTGTGGTGATATCCCCTTTATCGATTTATATGGCATCCATTTGGTTATTCTCTCTTTTCTTTTTTATTAATCTGGCTAGTGGTCTATTTTGTTGATTTTTTCAAAAAACCAGCTCCTGGATTTATTGATTTTTTTGAAGGGTTTTTTGTGTCTCTATCTCCTTCGGTTCTGCTCTGATCTTAGTTATTTCTTGTCTTCTGCTAGACTTTGAGTTTTTTTGATCCTGCTCCTCTAGCTCTTTCACTTTTAACAATAGGGTGTCAATTTTTGATCTCTCCTTGCTTCTCATGTGGGCACTTATTGCTATATATTTTCCTCTAGAGATGGCTTTAAATGTGTCCCAGAGATTCTGGTATGTTGTGTCTTCATTCTC
>NW_016107318.1:3714947-3795901 GCF_001604975.1 Cebus imitator
AATTCGGCTGTTGATACTTGTACATGCTTCGTGAAGTTCTCGTGTTGTGTTTTTCAGCTCCATCAATTCACTTATATTCCTTTCTATTTTGTCCATTCTCGTTAGCATTTCATCAAATCTTGGAAAGGAACATCAAGTACCAGCTACTGCAAAAAAGTACCAAATGGTAAAGACCATCAATACTATGAAGAATCTGCATCAACTAATGGGCAAAACAATCAGTTAGCATCAAAATGGCAGGATCAAATTCACATGTAACAATATTAACTTTAAATGTAAATGGACTAACTGCCCTAATCAAAAGACACAGACTGGCAAATTCAATAAAGAGTCAAGACCCATTGCTGTGCTGTATCCAGGAGACCCACCTCATATGCAAAGACACATATTGGCTCAAAATAAAGGAATGGAGGAAGATATATCAAGCAAATGGAGAGAAAAAAAAAAAAGCAGGGATCCTAGTCTCTGATAAAATAGACTTTAAAGCAACAAAGATCAAAAGAGACAAAGAAGGACATTACATAATGGTAAAGGGATAAATGCAACAAGAAGAGCTAACTATCCTAAATATATATGCACCCAATACAGGAGCACCCAGATACATAAAGTAAGGTCTTAACTACCTACAAAGAGACATAGACTCCCATGTGATAATAGTGGGAGACTTTAACACCCCACTGTCAATATTAGACAGATCAATGAGGCAGAAAACTAACAAGGATATCCAGGACTTGAAATCAGATCTGGACCAAGTGGACCTAGTAAACATATACAGAACTCTTCATCCCAAATCCACAGAATATACATTCTTCTCAGCACCTCATCACACTTACTCTAAAATTGACCACATAATTGGCAGTAAATCACTCCTCAGCAAATGCAAACAAACAGAAATCATAACAAACAGTCTCTCAGACCACAGTGCAATCAAATTAGAACTCAGGATTAAGAAGTTCACTCAAAACCATACAACTACAGGGAAACTGAACAACCTGCTCCTGAATGACAACTGGATAAATAATGAAATGAAGGCAGAAATAAAGATATTTTCAAAACCAGTGAGAATGAACAATGTACCAGAATCTCTGGGACACATTTAAAGTAGTGTCTAGAGGGAAATTTATAGCACTAAATGCCCATATGAGAAGCAAAGAAAGATCTAAAATCAACACCCTAATGTCATGATTAATAGAACTAGAGGAGCAAGATCAAACAAAGTTAAAATTAGCAAAAGACAAGAAATAGCTAAGATCAGAACAAAACTGAAGGAGATAGAGACACAAAAAAAAAAAACACTTCAAAAAAATCAATAAATCCAGGAGCTGGATTTTGAAAAGATCAACAAAATAGATCACTAGCCAAAATAATAAATAAGAAAAGAGAGAAGAATTGTATAGATGCAATAAAAAATGATAAAGGGAACATCACCACCAATCCCAAAGAAATACAAACTACCATTAGAAATTACTACAAATACCTCTATGCAAATAAACCAGTAAATCTAGAAGAAATGGATAAATTCCTAGTCACTTACACCTTCCCAAGACCAAACCAGGTAGAAGTTGAATCACTGAATAGATCATTAACAAGGTCTCAAATTGATGCAGCAATTAATAGCCTACCAACCAAAAAAGTCCAGGACCAGGTGGGTTCACAGCCTAATTCTACCAAAGGTACAAAGAGGAGCTAGTACCATTCCTTCTGAAACTATTCCATACAAAACAAAAGTGGGATTCCTCCCTAACTCATTTTATGAGACCAACATCATCCTGATACCAAAACCTGGCAGAGACACAACTTAAAAAGAAAATGTCAGGCCAATATCCATGATGAACATTGATGTGAAAATCCTCAATAATACTGGCAAATCGAATCCAACAGCATATCAAAAAGCTTGTCCATTCCAATCAAGTCAGCTTCATCCCTGGGATGCAAGCCTTGTTCAACATACACAAATCTATAAATGTAATCCATCACAAAAACAGAACCAAAGACAAAAACTACTAGATGATCTCAATAGATGCAAAGAAGGCCTTCAACAAAATTTAACAGCACTTTATGCTAAAAACTCTCAATAAACTAGGTATTGATGGAATGTATCTCAAAGTGATAAGAGGTATTTATGACAAACCCACAGCTAATATCATCCTGAGTGGGCAAAACCTGGAAGCATTCCCTTTGAAAACTGGCACAAGACAAGGATACCCTCTCTCACCACTCTTATTCAACATAGTATTGGAAGTTCTGGCCAGGGCAATCAGGAAAGAAAAAGAAATAGAGGATATTCAATTAGGAAAAGAGGAAGTCAAATTGTCTCTATTAGCAGATGACATGATTGTATATTTAGAAGACCCCCTTGTCTCAGCCCAAAATCTCCTTAAGCTGATAAGCAACTTCAGCAAAGTCTCAGTATATAATTTTAATGTGCAAAAATCACAAGCATTCCTAGGTATCAATAACAGACACACAGAGAGCCAAATCATAAGGGAACTCCCACTCACAATTGCTACAAAGAGAATAAAATACCTAGGAATACAACTTACAAGGGGTGCGAAGGACCTTTTCAAGGAGAATTACAAACCACTGCTAAAGGAAATAAGAGAGGACACAAACAGTTGTAAAAACATTCCATGCTAATGGTTAGGAAGTCAAACTACCATTGACTTTCTTCACAGAATTGGAGAAAATCACCTTAAACTTCATATGGAACCAAAGAGAGCCTGTATAGCCAAGTCAATTCTAAGTAAAAAGAACAAAGCTGGAGGCATCACGCTACCTGACTTCAAACTATACTACAAGGCTACAGTAATCAAAACATCATGGTACTGGTTCCAAAACAGAGATATAGACCGATGGAACAGGACAGAGGCCTCAGAAGTAACACCACACATCTACAACCATCTGACCTTTGACAAACCTAACAAAAACAAGCAATAGGAAAAGGATTCCCTATTTAATAAACGGTGTTGGGATAACCAGGCTAGCCATACACAGAAAGCTGAAATTGGATCCCTTCCTTATACCTTATACAAAAATTAACACCAGATGGAATAAAGATGTAAACATAAGACGTAACACCATAAAAACCCTACAAGAAAACCTAGGCAATACCATTCAGGACATAGGCATAGGCAAGGGCTTAACAACTAAAACACAAAAAGCGATGGCAACAAAGGCCAAAATGGACAAAATGGGGTTTAACTAAACTAAAGAGTGTCTGCACAGCAAAACAAACAAACAAACAAAAAATTATCATCAGCATGAAGAGGCAAGCAACAGAATGGGAGAAAATTTTTGCAATCTACCCATCTGACAAAGGGCTAATATTCAGAATCTACAAAGATCTTAAACAAATTTACAAGAAGAAAAACAAAACCACCCCATCAATATGAGACAGACTGAGTGTGCTAAGAACCTGATTACATGAGCATTAATTTCTCTTTGTCAGGTTTATCATTGTAAACCAGGAAAACAATCTCTATCTCACAGTGTTGTTGTATCAAATTAAATATCTAAAAGCATCAGCAAAGTCCTAATAAAGAATAAACCACTCCAGGACTTGAAATCAGATCTGGACCAAGTGGACCTAATAAACATATACAGAACTCTTCATCCCAAATCCACAATGTAAATGAAAGTTACACTAAAATAATTATTAAAGCTATTTCAGTGGAGTCATATTATTTGTACAGTTAATGTGAAACTGAATTGTATGTTTGGAAAAAGAAAAACTATATCAATAGTGATGGAAATCATATTTTGCATAATATAACAGACCTTAGTTTGTCATGCTGCTACAAACAAAAGGCCTGAGATTGGTTAGTTTATAAACAAGATAAATTTATTTTCTCACAGTTCTGGAGGCTAGGAAATCCAATATCAAGGTAGCATTACGTTCAGTGTCTGGTAAAGGCTTCTCCCTCATAGATGGCTCCATCTGAGTCTCCCCACATGGCAGAAGGGACAGAAGAGCACAAATGACCTAAGCTAGTTCCCTCCAGCCCTTTATTGGGCACTAATTCATTCATGAGGACTCTGCTCTCAGCCTTAATCATTTTTCGAAAGGCCTCACCTCTTAATACGATAGGGATTAAGTTTCGACATAAATTTTGGAGGGAACACACATTATAACCATAGCAATATTTTATTATACTTAACACATTTCTTTAATCATTATATATACATGTTAACCTATATCATTGTGCACACTAAACCTTAAATACTGTACACCATAGGTGACGTAGCAGTTTTTCAAGAATAATTCTCACTTCAGAAACTCTCTGGACCTTAAGAAGTCTTCCTGGGAGTTCATAAGAACAAACATCATCATTATCAGCTGTGTGTCATTGTTTAGCAGGTCTCTTTTCTTTTTCTTTTTATTATACTTTAAGTTCTGGAATACATGTGCAGAACATACAGGTTTGTTAAGTAGGCATACATGTGCCATGGTGGTTTGCTACACCCATCCACCAGTCATCTACATTAGGTATTTGTCCTAATGCTGTCCCTCCCCTAGTCTCCCACCCGCTAACAGGCCCCAGTGTGTGATGTTCCCCTCCCTGTGTCCCTGTGTTCTCATTGTTCACCTCCCACTTATGAGTGAGGAAATGTGGTGCTTGGGTTTCTGTTCCTGTTAGTTTGCTGAGAATGATGGTTTCCAGCTTCAACCATGTCCCTGCCAAGTCTCTCTTCTACCCCAATTTAGAAAAGGATACACCTTAAAAAATGGGGAACTATCCTGGCCTTCATTTACACTTTCCCATTTCTACCCTTCATTGGCATTTTAAGCATCAATAAACTTGGCAGAAACCCTTGGATTAATATAATTTCCAGAATTTCTGCTCATCAAAACTGCTTCAGTTTATCTTCAGTGCGGCAGAATCCCTGGCCTAATCTATTAAATAAATATTAAACTTTATTTCTCACTTATTTCATCAGTGCGTAACACTTCAGACATAAATTAAAAGCACATTTCAAATGGATTTTTCTCGGAATCTACGCATTAGTGTCAACATTTCCACTTTGAGGTCTACACATTGATTTCTAAAGTAGCCAGTGCCCTATTCTTCACCTAGTGAGTTCCATAATGTGCTGTGATAATTAATTGATATTGAAGAGGTATACATCAACAAGATTAGGTTCTTTTTGTTATTGACTAATGTACTTGATTATTGTATAAAGAGTAGGCATTCTAAGATGCTGATATTTTTAAACTTCTTTAAAAAGTCATAGGTATAGTCAATATCTCTAAAATATAAACCACTTTGATTCCTGGAATATGCTACTGATGTGTTCAAGAGATGTGGCAAATAATTAAAAATCTTCAGCAAAAAACTTCTATAATGGGTTTTACTTAGCTAATTCCTGGACATGGAAAATATTCTCTATTTGCCAAAAGCATTTAGTAAAAATCAATGAATTTACAAAGTAATGGTACAAGCTGTAAGAACAAAGCAGATCTTGAAATATTACTTGAAGAATAAATAAACTGGAGAGGAAATAACATATTTAATGAAATAATTTCTTTTTCTTCCAGCAATATGCATTATCTGAAAATTGAACCTAGATTAAGAAAGGCATTTTAGAAAAAATGAAGAAGAAGAAAAAGAAAGGAAAACTTCAAGAGAGAACAAGGGAGCATTTTTGTTTCTCTTTTAAACTAGAAAAGAGCAGAAATCATGTTGAGCAGTTCAGGGTCACTGGGACAGAGCTCTAGGTCATGCCATGAGTTACCGTCAGCTCACTGCAATTCAGCTTCATTCGAGAAATCTCTCAAACCTGGAATTTTGATCATCCTTTGTTTTTATTTCACTTGCTGTTACATCAATTCCTTTTACTTCACTGGCTTTTTCCAGCATCTTTGACCAGTGTCAGGATATTTTTTTTCCCTAAAACTATGAACATCTTTTTAAAAGTTAATGACATTGTTTTAAAGGGTATATGTGATTTTTGTGAAATAATTTCTTGGGCAAGTGGGTTTGTCAGTATTACTTCTTCCTAGAGAAAAAAACAAAACTATTAGTTTATAGGACACTAATTAACCTTTTAAATTGATGTAAACATCTTTGCCTAGATAGCTGGTGCCCTGATACCTCTTCAGACACTAGCTTTGTTATATCCTTTAAGTAACGCATGGTAATATTAAAGTTATAGGTACAACATGGTATCAAATTGCATTTGCAGCAGAATCCTACAATCAGAACCTCTCATTTAATAGAGGCCTATCGTATGGTTTTTTTGGTTTGTTTGTTTTATTTATTTATTTATTTTAGACAGAGTCTCACCCTGTCACCCAGGCTGGAGTACAGTGGTGTAATCTTGGCTCACTACAACCTCTACCTCCTGGGTTCAAGTGATTCTCTTTCCTCAACATCCTGAGTAGCTGGGACTACAGAAGCATGCTACAATGCCTGGCTAATTTTTTATTTTTAGTAGAAACCATGTTTCACCATGTTGGCCAGGCTGGTCTTGAACTCCTGACCTCAAGTGATCTGCTCGCCTTAGCCTCCCAAAATGCTGGGATTAAAGGCATAAGCCACCACTCCCAGCCCTACCTTATGTTTTAACATAAGCATTTTGCCCCTGCAAATTCTCCCTTGCAAATTCACAAGATTAGTAACAAAGTACAAAATTACTACATTTGCCCTGTACTCTGTTAATCAGACAGAAATCTGGTTTAAACTTTTGCTTGAAATTTGGGTTAAGGTTGTGTTTTAAAGTTTTCTTTGGCAAGACAATAGGTTCCCTATTCCCTGAAAAAGTCTGTGACTCATATCAGGCAACAGCAATGAAGCTGTAAAGCTCTTGGTGGATGTACCACAGCTGCAAAGAGAAGTTCCATTGCAGATAAGTCACAAGGAAGCCTACTCTAACATCCAATTGACATTTTCTACAGGGTAGGAAAAACTTTTCTTCCTCTTCAAGAATCACTGGGAAAACGACCCACTTCAAATTGAAAATTTTAATTTCCATGAGTTGACCCATGTATGTGGTGATGCCACTGTACTCTTTCCCTCTTTCTCTTTTTGCTTCAGCCTCATAGGGAAGAGTTAACAGAAGTCAGAAAGAGCAGTCATTTCTGGAAAACTTTGATCATTCAAAAGCCTCAAATTGTGTAACAGGCTGAAATCAGTCATTCTACTTCTCCAAGTATATTAGTCCATTTTCACACTGCTCATAAATACATACCCAAGACTTGGTAATTTATGAAGAAAAAGAGGTTTAATAAACTCACACTTCCATGTGGCTGGGGAGGCCTCACGCTCATGGCAGAAGGCAAAAGTCACGTCTTACATGGTAGCAGGCAAGAGAGAAAATGAGAGCCAAGTGAAAAGGGAAATCCCTTATAAAACCACCATATCTCTTGAGACTTATTCACTACAATGAGAATAGTAAGGGGGAAACCACCCCCATGACTCAATTATCTCCCACTGGGTTCCTACTGCAAAATGTGAGAATTATGGGAACTAGAATTCAAGATTAGATTTGGGTGGGGACACAACCAAACCATATCACCAAGTAATTGACAACAAAAAAACACCATAGCTATTATGTTACAGCTGAAAAATAGAGATTTTTTTATTATTGTCATACATGTCTGATAGTCTGTAAAATTTAATCTTTGAATAATTCCAGGGATGCATATCCTAAAAGAACATAAAAGAAATCAAACAGGCATATAAAAGAAACAAACTAGTTAGCCTGAGAGACATATACTGCTATTACTTTTTTCATTTAGCCTAAGAGACATATACTCCTATTACTTTTTCCATTTTCTTTGCTCTATTTTCTACTTAATTGGTAAAAAACACATTTAATACACTGTGCCTTTCCACTGGGTTGCCCTTGGTTATGACTAATCCTGAGAACTGGATTTCCTGATATTGTGGGCTAACTACATGTTTTCACTATTAATGAATGCTTGGATTTACATAATTTGCTGCAGGAAAAGCAAGCAAAAGAAATAGAGATAAATAAACTGTTCATATTTTGTATTAGGTAAAAATTTTCTGCTGGCCAGAAAATAATTTCTTAAATCTATGTTAGATATTGGGAATATTTTCCTTCTCAACTAGTTTCCATGTAACACCTTCTTATTTGGTTACTGACCATCCCAGACATTCAAGGATGAAACCACATCAAGCACTGCTTCAGAATGTGAGAGGAAGAAATACTATTCTCTTAAGGAAAAGCAAGTAAACACTGGAAAACAAAGCAACAGTGTAAGCATTACTTCATCCAGTCCCCTAAATGGCTTTATTTCATTCTGCTTGGTAATCCTTCTTTTTGATGAATATGATTGTTCAGACATCAGTAAGCTATCTTGAGTTATTCTCTCAAAGATCAAGTATACATAGTAGCACTGATGACTCCTAAAACCTTTAGCATTGTATGGCTTTCTTCTCTAGAACTATCCTGATTTAACTATTATCTAAGGTAGTAGTGCTCATAAAAAGTCACAAATTATAACAAAGAACAGCAAGAGACTATGTTTTGCTTCTTATCAAGGACTATTTTTCCCAAGATGGTGTTAAAAAATTGCAGTAAGTATAGGTTAGTGCAAAAGCAATCGTAGTTTTACCATTAATTTTAATGACAAAAATGCAATTACTTTTGCACCAATCTCATATGTCAAGCAAAACATTTTGTACCATAGCTAATATATTGTCAAGTCTTTAAACAAAGTTAAACAGGTTGTTGTCCTACTGTAGATTTTGACATGCTGTAAAAAAAAATAGAAGGAATTTCTCGAATGTTTTTGACCCGGGAAAATATTGTTTAAACAACATCAATTAAGAGCTGTTCTTTCATATATTACAGCTTCAAAAAAACTAATGTATGATTACAGGAATCCTGAAGGCACAAAATAGCAAAGTCAAAGGGAAAACATAAGTATTGCACTATAGCCATTCCCAGTGCATAACAAGGTTTCCAAATAACTAAGACTGAGTGCTTTCTGTAACTGAAACCCCAAATGCTGAACTAATAAATTCTGTGTGATTTTTCCTTAAATAACCTTTTCCATCTACACGCACAAAAGTGGTGCAGATAGTAACACAGATAGTTTAAAACTGGATTTTCAAACTTTGGGCCCACTTGATCAAGATGAATTAATTTTTGGATGTGCTCCCAAATTCAGCTTGCTAGTATTTTATTGAGGATTTCTCCATCCATGCTCATTAGC
This sequence comes from Cebus imitator, assembly GCF_001604975.1. NCBI lineage: Eukaryota > Metazoa > Chordata > Mammalia > Primates > Cebidae > Cebus > Cebus imitator. The sequence goes on from NW_016107318.1 coordinate 3,724,132, forward strand.
GATATTGGACTGTAGTTTTCTTTTTTGTTGTGTCTTTGCCAGATTATGGTTTCAGGTTGATACTGGTTTCATGGAATGAATTAGGGAAGAGTTTCTCCTCCTCAATTTTTTGGAATAGTTTCAGTAGGGTTGGTACCAGCTCTTCTTGGTACATCTGGTAGAATTTAGCTGTGAATCCATCTGAATGGCTTTTTTTTTATTGGTAAGTTTTTGTTTGCTTTGTTTTGTTTTAGTCATTCAATTTCATTACTTGTTATATCTCTGTTCAGGATTTCTGTTTCTTCCTGGTTCAATCTTGGGAGACTGTGTTTCCAGGAATTTATCCATTTCCTCTAGGTGTGCTAGTGTGTGTGCATAAAGATATTTACACCACCTCTGAGCATCTTTTATATTTCTGTGGGATCGGTTGTGATGTCATTTTTCTTATTTCTCATTGTGTTTATTTGGATCTTCTCTCTTTTTTCTTTGTTAATCTACCTAGCAGTCTGTTTCATCTATCCTTTCAAAACACAAACTTTCATTTCATTCATCCTTTTGTGGGTCTTAATTACATTTAACTCTTCTCGATGTTAGTTATTTCTTTTATTCTGGTGTTCCAAGCACCTGGAGATATACATGGGTGTGGAACAGAGAGATAGCTGCTGCACCATGATCTCAGGAAAGCAGGCTGGGGCACACAGCAACTACACATGCAGACTGGTTCCAGGTTGCAAAGCTGACCCTGGCTGCAGATCTCACCAACTAGGAGAAAGCATGGCTTCAGAAATTCTCCTTTCACTGCATACCTGTGATGGGAGAGAGCCTAATTCCAGTGCCTACTGCTGGGATGCTTTCCAAATTTGTCACTCAATTCTGGTAGCGGGGTCATGCCCCACTCCAGAATAACTGCACCAATCTCTGACCTAACTAAAATGCTTGCTTGGCCACACTGCTGGGTTGCCAAAAAATGGCTGACTTCGCATGAGCCCAGGTAAAAAATGACACCCTGCTTTCAGTCCTGGATCTGAGAAAATGCCTAAAGCTTTTCCCAGTGTCTTTCCCTCTCTACTTCTCCAATCCTCTCCCAACATTAGCCCAGGGTTTCGGAGAAACAAAGTGCTTTCCCTTGGCCTGGGTTGCCTGGATCCCTAGTGGAAAGGTGAATCACAAAAGAAGACTCTGCCCCTTGCTCATACTGGATTTTCACTCACTTTTATCAGCCTGACATTGTCCTGGGAGTTGTTCATCAACTTTCACCTCCCCAGGTTCTGCAGTATTATTCACCATTCTAGTAAATTCCCTTCTTCTTTTTGAATTAAAGCAAATAGAATTGGTATATTGGTGCATTTTCATGCTGCTGATATAGACATTCCTGAGACTGGGCAATTTACAGAAGGAAGAGATTTAATTGGACTTACAGTTCCACATGACTAGGGAAGCCTCATAATCACTGTGGAAGGCAAGGAGGAGGAAGTCACATCTTACATGTATGGCAGCAGGCAAAGAGAGAATCAGGAAGATGCAAAAGTGGAAAACCCTAATGAAACCATCAGATACCATGAGACTTATTCCACAAGGAGAACAGTATGAGGGAAACCCCTCCCATGATTCAATTATCTTCCATCAGGTTCCCCCCACAATATGTGGGAATAATGGGAGTACAATTCCAGATAAGATTTGGATTGGGACACAGCCACACCATATCAGTTGGTCTTTTCCCACTATTTTGCTATTTCCAAGTGACTGAGTCATACCAAAAGCCTCTTTTTTTTTTTTTTTTTTTTTTTTTGGGATGGAGTCTCTCTCTGTCACCCAGGCTGGAGTGCAGTGGTGCAGTCTTGGCTCACCGCCACCTCCAACTCCAGGGTTCAACCAATTCTTCTGCCTCAGCTTCCCAAGTATCTGGGACTACGGGCATGTGCCACCACACCCAGCTAATTTTTTGTATTTTTAGTAGAGAAGAGGTTTCACTCTGTTAGCCAGGATGGTCTCTATCTCCTGACCTCATAATCCACCCACCCCGGCCTCCCAAAGTGCTGGGATTACAGGCCTGAGCCACCACACCTGGCCACTAAAAGCCTCTTATCTGCTGCCTTGGGAAAAATTAAAAAGTACAACGCTTTTTAGAAATGTACCACATACTTTTCTATACTTCAGTTTCATTGTAAAATACTGATAATTACACTTGTCTCATGGGTTGTTTTGTTTTGTTTTGTTTGTTTTTTTGAGGATTAAGAATTACACCTAGTGCAATATCTGGGATAAAGCATACTTTTAAAAATATATTTCCCACCCCCTTCCTTTTACATACACATATACATATCTTTTTTTTCAAGCTGCCTCTTGAAATTGGTATGGAAGTATACTTGCATTAATAATGTCAAGTGGCTTTATTGCTCAAAAATTTCTTAAACCTAATAGTGAACTGAAAATAAATATTTTTTACATTTTCATTTCCCTTGATTTTTTATTTAATATGTTTAAAAGGCAAAGTTAAAGTGGATAGACATATTTCTGGAAAGACAAAAAATTTAATGAGTAGTATTTGGGGTAGTATACTAATGATAAAATACACATTTCTTTATTTTTTAAAACTTTTACTTTAGATTCAGGGGGTATGTGTGCAGGTTTTTTTACATAGGTATATTGTGTGATGCTGAGGTTTAGGATATGAATGATCCCATCACCCAGGCACTGTGCATAGTACCTAACAGGTACTTTTTCAGTCCTAGTCCCCCTCCCTCTACCTTCTAATAGTCTCCAGTTTCTATTGCTGCTATTTTTATGCCCATGTGTACCCAATGTTTAGCTCCCACTTATAAGTGATAACATTTGGTATTTGGTTTTCTGTGTCTGTGTTAATTTACTTAGGATAATGGGCTCTAGGTGCATCCATGTTGCTGCAAGGGACATTCTTTTGTTATTTTTTATGGTTGTGTAGTATTCTGTGGTGTATATGCACCACATTTTCTTGATCCAATCCACTGTTGATGGGCACTTAGACTGATTACATGTCTTTGCTATTGTCAACAGTGCTGCAATGAACATGTGAGTACATGTGTCTTTTGGTAGAATGATTTTTCTTTTGGATGTATACCCAGTATTAGGATCCCTTGATTGAATGGTAGTTCTATTTAAGTTATTTCAAAAATCTCCAAACTGCTTTCCACAAGGGCTGAACAAATTTGCATTCCCACCAACAGTGTATAAGTGAGGTAGGAGAATAGAGAATGAGGATAACTGAGGGTTAAGGTAGAAGCAAAAGAACAGCAGGTGCAGCTAGCTCTAGGCAAGATTAGGCAGCATACAGGATGCTCCTGTATAACAAGACAGAAGCTTCCACTTCAGCCTCTGATTGACCACAGGCCAAGTCTCTACTTAGCCTCTGATTGGTCACAGGCCAACTTTTCATAGGATGTAACCAATTGGAGGCCTCTAAAGGGCACCTAGGAGTGTTACCAAATTCTTTCAGCTGATTAAAAACCCTAAAGAACATTGTAATCGAAGCTCTTGAGCCACCTGCTTAAGCCTGCTCCCTCTCTTTACTTTCGTTTCGATAAATCTGCACTTTTGTTGCTTCTTCTTTCATTGCTTCATTCTTTTGTTGCTTTGTTTGTGCATTTTGTTCAATTCTTTGTTTAATGCACCAAGAACCTGGACAACTCACAGATAAGACCTTCCATCAGGTAAGATAAGCATTTATTTTCTCTTCAGCCTTGCCGGTGTCTGTTGTTTTTTGACTTTTTAATAGTACCTATTCTGACTAGTGTGCAATGGTATCTCATTGTGGTTTTGATTTGCATTTCTCTGATGATTAGTGATGTAGAGCACTTTTTCATGTTTGTTGGCGGCTGTATATTTTCTTTTGAGAAATGTCTGTGTTCTTTGCTCATTTTTACTGGGTTTATTTGGTTTTTGTTTGTTGATTTAAGTTCCTTGTAGACTCTGGATATTAGACCTTTGCTCGATGCATAGTTTGCAAATATTTTCTCTCATTCCGTAGGTTGTCTGTTTACTCTGTTGATAGTTTCTACGTGTCAATTTTTGTTTTTGTTGTAATTGCTTTAGAGGATTTAGTCATAAACCCTTTCCCATTGCTGATGTCCAGAATGGCATTTCCTAGGTTTTCTTCAAGGATGTAGTTTCAGGTCTTACATTTAAATCTTTAATACATCTTGAGTTAATTTTTGCATATGGTGAAAGATAAGGATGCAGGTTCAATCTTCTGCTTATGAGTAGCCAGCTAACTCTGCAACATTTATTGAATAGGAAGCCCTTTTTACATTGCTTGTTTTTGTTGACTGTTAAACATCAGATGGCTATAGGTATGCAGCTTTATTTCTTAAGTTTCTATTTTGTTCCATTGGTCTATGTGTGTCTCTCTCTCTCTCTTTTTTTTTTTTTTAACCAGTACAATCCTGTTTTTATTTCTTTACCCTTACAACGTAAGTTGAAACCAAGTAGTGTGGTGCCTATGGCTTTCTTCTTTTTGCTTAGGATTGCTTGGCTATTTGGACTCTTTCCTGGTTCTGTATAAATTTTAGAATAATTTTTTTCTGTTTCTATGAAGAAAGACCTAGGTAGTTTTATAGGGGTAGTGTTGAATCTATACATTTTTGGGGCAGTTGGGGCCATTTTAATGATATTGATTTGTCCAACCCATGAGCATGGAATCTTTTTTCATTCCTTTGTGTCATCTTTGATTTCTTTTAGCAGGTTTTATAGTTCTCCTCGTAGAGATGTTTCACCTCCTCAGTTAGATGTATTCCTAGGCAATTTATTTTGTGTGTGTGGCTATTATTAATGGGATTGTGTTCTTGATTTGGCTCTCAGCTTAAATATTATTGTTGTACAGAAATGCTAGGGGTTTTTTACACTGATTTTTTTACACTGTATACTAAAGCTTTACTGAAATCATTTATCAGTTCTTGAAGCCTTTTGCTAGAGTCGTTAGAGTTTTCTAGGTATAAAATCATATTATCTGTGAAGAAAGATAATTTGACTTCTTCTTTTCCTATTTGGATGCCTTTTCTTTCTCTTGCCTGATTGCCCTGGCTAGGACTTCACAGTTACTTTAAAATAACATTAAACAAATGGAATTATTAATAATGGTACCAGAGTCCAACCCTGTGAATTAGGCTCTTTAATTATACCACCATATTTTAAATTTTTTTCATGGCAGCAGTGTAGCCTGGATCTTAAGAGGCTGATGTTTTAATCTTGTCTCTGGGATTTTAGCAAATAACTTCTTCAAGCTATAGTGTTTTTTCTGTTTAAAATGACATAATAATACAGTGATATAACAATACCACAGTAAGGATCAGATTAAATAATTACAAAGGTTACAAATCTAAAAATTCCAGGCAAGAGAATCTTATTTTTATGGCTAATGAAGAGATGTAAACATGGTCAAATCCAGACAGTCACAGAGTATAAACATAGTTATTGGTAAACACTTCTGATTATGATAGAAAAAGACTCAAAAATCTCAGAGGAGGAGGATTCATAGACTAATTAGATTCTCCAGAAATAATCCACTAAAGACAAGATAATGAAGATCTTTGATTATCATGCTAAGTCGTTTGGATCTTATTCTGTAGACAATGAAGAATAAAAACAATTCAAAAGCAGGTAAGTAAAACAGTCATAATTATGTTTTAAGAGGAAATTCAAAACTCAGTGATAACCCTTACAGAATGAAAAGTTAGGAAAAAAGAACACCCAGACAGCTATACATCAATTAAAGCATGATGATACTTTGCCTGCAGTGCCCAATGCAATGAAGCAAAGTCACAAGCTCACATGTTGGGACTCAATAATCATCTACCATCTCTTAATTATTAGAGTAAAGGGCTTGTATCTATAAGTAAAAATGTGTCCTTAGGCAAGCAGAGGTCTAACCACAGGATTTTTTTTTCAGATGGTGTTAATATTTTAAAGTTTGATAATGACACTCTTACCTACTTGCAAAAATTACCCAGAATTACAATTGAAAGTTGAATTTCAGGTCGTGGTTATAATCTTGTAAAGAATTACTGGTAATACTTATGACTGTTAAATTATTTCCAAAGGCAATGTTATAATATGATGACAGATCATCTTCTGTTCTTGAAATCTGTAGGTTCTTCTTCTGAGACTACAGACATTAAAAGTATTCCCTTTATGTTTCCCCATACTTGTCCTCCTCCACAAATCAGGAATCTGGAAAGTTCCTAAACACATTTCAAGTGACACCACTGCCAGCCCACAGGCTAAGTGGTTGATGTTGCCTCATTAGGCCAGAATGAATTGCTGTCTTAATTCTGAATTGATTACAATCTATGGTAGAGTGTTCTGGTAAGGGTCAGCTGATTCAAAATATATTTATAATTTAGTTGGACATAAGCCATAAATCAGCTTAAATCAGTATCGGACTAGCAATCTACCTTCACAGCCATAGAAGATGAACTAACAACATGATTAGGGAACACAGGAGGCAAAGGCCAGTTGATTCTACAGTTGGACTATATTACAGCCCAGAAGTACACCACCACATAATTCTAAGCTCCTTTGCACCTCTGGGCATTGGCACATGGGGTTCTTGTAAAACCTTTTCTGAGTTTCACAAGTTTCTGATCAGTGTGATTAATAAGGGCTGGAAGAAGTGTGTCACAAGTCAGAAAAAGGGTAAGAACCTCAGGAGCCACAACTAGATTTTCTAGAGAATTCTACATCATGGAAAATTGTCATTATTTCTTAAGACATCACTGAAAGCAACCCTAAAGCACAATTTTAATATCTGCCTAACCACAATTTGGAAAGTAAATATGTAATACTTCTAATCTTAGCTTCTTTAATTCTAAGGACACTTTTTAGCTCTCTGTTTTATATTTTCTCTTGAGTAGCTCTGTGAAGAAATCACTAATCTTATAATACCCAAATCATAAAGTGATGACAAATATCACAATCTTCAAAAAACCGTATAGTATTGCCATTTTCAACTCTTTGAATAGTTCAAGTTTTATGAATTAGGACACTTGGCATGGAGATTTCAGAACAATAACGTTTAAAGTGAGTACTTTAAATATTTTAATCTGTGTTTATATTTTATATTCTTTGTAAACCTCATAGTAGACAATGGCATATTCTTCTTAGGAAGGAGAGAAATTTTCCTGGATGGAACTATGTCTTGAAAAAGCATAGCCTGGATTTTAGTTCTGTAGTAAGCTTTTCTGTTTTTTTCTTACCTTTGAAATACCATTTATTTGGAGTTGCATAAAAGACTGTCTTTTTAATGTCTTTAGAATGGTGTTTTGTATTCAAGTATTTTTATTTGGTTTTGATTCACTTTTTCTCAACTGTCATTCTAATTATTTTGAATAAAATCCATTATAATAATTTACTTGTCCCAGAAGAAAAGGATTAGCATTATATTTTATTTGGAAAATAAATACTCAGTACACCCCTAGAGAGCCAACAACTTATTAAAGATTTATTTTACTAGAGTAGGAAATTATTTTAAGACCAACTGGGCTCAAACAAGAGTGGAAAGTACAAGGATCAAAGACGATTATAAATGTTGAAAGTGTAAGAATGAAAATGTAAAATTAATCCAAATGACCTGGGACTTTTTCTTTAAAAAGAAGAAAAGCTTTGGTTAGAATAATAAAACATAAGCAATATTCCCAGAGATGACTATGGGAATTTTGCCTGTCTACAGGACGACAAAAATCCTTTTGAAACCAATAAGAGATTTTAGACCAGCTAACCCTTGACTCACTTATGTCTGTTTTTTGTTTTTTTTTTTTAATGTACATTTTTTACTGTCAGTCTATATCTTCTCATGTTCTTCTGGCCCTTTTCTGCACAGCTTTTACATTTTTCAGTTCTAAATGATTTTGTGTTGAGGCAAAAAATACAATTTGGGAAACTAGTGAAATTGCCATTAATAAAATAGTGGAGCAACTTTGCGTTGTCAAAAAGCTTCATGAGGCTGGACAAAGTAGCTCATGCCTATAATCCCAGCATTTGGGGAGGCCAAGGTGGGAGGATTGCTTGAGCCCAGGAAACCATCTTAGGCAATACAGTGAGATCCTGTTTCTACAAAAAATAAAAAATAACTTTTTAAAAAATTAGCTAGGCCTGGTAGTGTGCACCTGTAGTCCCAGCTGCTCAAGATGCTGAGGTAGAAAATGGCTTGAGCCCTGGAAGTTGAGGCTGCAGTGAGCCATGATTGTGCCACTGCACTCCAGCCTGGGCAATGGAGTGAGACCCTGTCTCGAAAAAAAAAAAAGCTTCATAGTTTATTATATAGTTCATATATAAAGCTGCTTATATAGCTATATGCCATGTTGCCGCTTAGCCTAGGTGATTTGGCCAGTGGCTCTCAAAGTCTGTTCCTAAGATTAGCATTGCCTTGGGCCTTGTTAAAAATGTAAATTATCTGGCCTCACCCTAGACCAACTGAATTAAGTCACTGATGTGGGGGCCCAACCATATGATTTAGTAAATACTCCAAATAAAAAGGATGCATGCTAATGTTTGAGAACAATATGATTATCTGTAGGGCCAATAAACTCAAGTTAACAAGCTCAATACCTGTGTGGACCAGTTAGCATAGCTTTATCTCAACATCATTAACTATACTTTTGTTACAGACTAATTGTGTCCAGCCAAAATTTATATGTTGAAGTTCTAATCCCAAATCCTCCAAAATCACTGTTTTTGGAAGTAGCATTTTTATAGAGATACTTAAGGGTAAACAAAGTCACTAGACTGGACCCTAATTGAGTGACTGGTATATTTGTAAGAAGAGGAAATTGAGACATAGACACACACACACAGAAGAAAGACCATATAAAGTCATGAGGAGAAGATAATCATATACAAGACAAAGAGACAGACCTCTGAAGAAACCAAACCTGCCCACACTTTGGTTTCTAGCCTCCAGAATTGTAAGGAAATAAATTTCTGTTGTTCTAATCCACGCAGTCAGCATACTTTGTTATGGCATCCCTGGCAACCCAATACAGCTCCTAACTACCCCACTTAGCCACCTGGAAACTCAATGCTGTTGGTCACAGCAGACATCTGGCAAAAAAGGGAAAATGATATCACATAAAATTATGTTCTTTACTAGAAAAACCTGTGATGGGTCTTAAGTTCAATATTGAATGCTAAGAGTAGTAGCATTTTTATTATTTTATGGTCTTAGTAGTATTTCCCAGAATGAGTAAATAACAGAGGCCAGATGAGATAAATTCAGTATTTCAAAAAGACTAACGGAAACTTACTTCATATGGTTTGGATTTGTGTCCACACCCAAATCTTGTGTTGAATTTAATCCCCAATGTTGGAGGAGGAGCTTGATAAAAGGTGATTGGGTCTTGGGGCAGATTTCCTCCTTGCTGTTCTCATGATAGTGAGTTCTCATGATAGTGAGTTCTCATGAACTCTGGTTGTTTAAAAGTGTATAGCACATCCCACTTCTTTTTCTTCCTCCTGCACCAGCCACGTAGGGCATGCCTGCTTCAGTTTCACCATGAATGTAATTTTCCTGACGCCTCCCTAGCCATGCCTTCCACATAGCCTGTGAAACTGTGAGCCAATGAAACCTCTTTTCTTTATAAATTGCCTAGTCCCCAGTAGTTCTTTGTAGCAATGTGAGAATGGACTAATACACTACCTAAAGTAAGATTTCAAGAATGTAACTTAAAAACTATTGGAATGTCTATTGGCTATGCATTTGGGAGAAAACAAAATTTATACCTCACAAGAGACACAAAAAAAATAAAATCCATAAAATTTAGAAAATCTAAAGATAAAACAAAACTCTACTTGTAGAAAATGACAAAGGGGATATATTCATAATCTTTGAAGAGATAAATGTTTTATAAACAAGAAATAAAGAATCTACAAAATATGTCTCCCTTAAAACTTTGTAAAAGTTTTTAAAACTCTTATAAGGAAAGAAAAATAACACCCTCACTGCAGAATAAAATAGCATCCTGGAAAAAAAAAATTGTAACATATACTGTATTAGTTCATTTTCATGCTGCTGATAAAGACATACCTGAGACTGAGCAATTTACAAAAGAAAGAGGCTTATTGGAATTACAGTTCCACATGTCTGGGGAGGCCTCACAATCATAATGGAAGGCAAGGAGGAGCAAATTACATCTTATGTGGATGGCAGCAGGCAAAGAGAGCTTGTGCAGGGAAACTCTCATTTTTAAAACCATCAGATCTCCTGACACTTGTTCACTACCATGAGAACGGCATGGGAAAGACCTGCCCCATGATTCCATCACCTCCCACAGGGTCCCTCCCACACCATGTGGGAATTCAAGATGAGATTTGGATGGGGACACAGCCAAACCATATCATATATAAAAAATAAAAGGTCAATATCCTTAATATACATAGTCCTCCTGCAAGTAAAAAAAAAATATGTATTAAAAATGGAACAAAGTCAAGCACCAGAAGTGGTGTAAATGACTAATTCACAGAAGTGGTGTAAATGACTAATCATTGTATGAAAAGATGCTCAACTTCATTAGCAATGGAAAACACAAGTAACATAAAGTATGGTTTAAATGTGACTTAATTTTACCCAATTAAACGGATAAAAATAGAAAGATTGTTAAAATACACCATGGATGATCTCAAGAATCAAACATTTTCTCTTAGAAGAGAATGGGACTACACAGTACATATTTTGTCAGTACATATCAACATTGAAAATGAACATGTTTAATCTGGTGATTCTGCAAATTGCAAAGATAGAAATATAAGAACATATATATTGAAGTAGCATTATTTGAAAGAGGGAGCCAGACACAGTGGCTCACGTCTGCAATCCCAGCACTTTGGGAGGCAGGCAGATCACCTGAGGTCAGAAATTTGAGATCAGCTTGGCCAACATGGTGAAACTCTGTCTCTAATAAAAATACAAAGAAAAAAGTAGTGGGCATGGTGGTGGGCACCTGTAATCTTAGCTACTTGGGAAGCTAAGGCAGGAGAATCACTTGAACCTGGGAGACTAAGGTTGCAGTGAGGCAAGATCAAGCCATTGCACTCCAGCCTGGGTGACAGAGCAAAACTCCAAAAAAAAAAAAAAAAAAAAGAAAGAAGGAAATAACTGGAAACAAAAACAATTCTCCATTGATAGGAAAACTGTTATTTAAATTATGATACATTCATATTATGGTTTGGCTGTGTCCCCACCCAAATCTCATCTTGAATTGTAACTCCCACAGTTCTCATGTGTTCTGGGAGGAACTGGGTGGAAAGTGATTGAATTATGGGAGCAGGTCTTTCCTGTGCCGTTCTCTTGATAGTGAATGAGTCTCACCTGATCTGATGGTTTTAAAAATGGCAGTTTCCCTGCACAAGCTTTCTTTGCCTGCTGCCAGCCATGTAAGACATGACTTGTTCCTCCTTGCCTTCCTCCGTGATTGTGAGGCTCCCTAGCCATGTGGAACTGTATCACTTTCTAAAACTAAAATTAAATAACTATAATCTAGTACAAGATTGCCTCATTTAATATAGCAGTTAGCATTATGACAACACAACGCATTTTGTTAATTTGGGGTTTTACAAATCAGGCATTAAAAATAATTCAAATAAAGTTAAATATAAAACACTAAGACTGAGTTTAGATCCTTGTTAAAATTTAAAGTGCACTTCAAATTTAAGATATAGTTCCTTCAGATTTCAACAATCCTGCCTCTTCTTTATTATAAGATAAAGGTAAAGTGATATATTTATGGTTTTCTCATAAACTCTCTAGATTGTTTACTGAAAATATACTTTAGCAAATATGAGACTGACAGCACAAAAACCTTCAAACTACTTTCTCATAATCATATATCATATCTTCATCATATTGCTTTAAGTTGACATTTATGCAGGGCAAAAAGACAGCTCTGCCAAAAATTCTGTGCAATAACTTTCAGTTGGAGCTTAGAACAGAACATTTGGTTTATATGAACCTACATCTCAAGATTGCTAAGATTTAATTTTACCAAGCTTCTGACTTACTTCGTGCACTGCCATGTTTGAGATCAAAATGAAGGCACTCTTCCCACTTGGAGAAAACAAAAGAAAAGAAATGTACAGTTTTATCTTGTTCCAGTGCAATTATACTTCAAGTTTTCCAGTAATTTGATAGAACTCAGTGAATTACCTTTATATCAAGGTAAATACCTGATATTAGAAAGAAATTAAAAGTGCAAAGGCAAAATACTTTAGTCATTCTCATTTATTAGAAAAACAACAATTTCAGTTAATACTGCAACAATGCTTGGTATTGTAGAGAAATGTTTCAATTGCCTGATTTTTAAGAACCAAGATTTCCCTCTTTCGATTATATAGTGCTTTTAATGATCTAAAATTTCTTTTAGTTATAAACAGCATATATGGCATTTATTCTACCTTATCTTTACAGATTATAAGACCATGCTTGTCAGTACTTAACAAAGAGTGAGTCCTAAATGTCTTTATGCCATGATATTCCTAAATTTTAAAAACAACTTTTTTAAATCGTTGCTGTTTTAATTCAATTAGGAAGACAAGAATGAAATTTTTTTTTACCTAAACTGGCAGTCATTAGTGTTGTCTACAAATTAGTTTCAGTTTTCTTCCTAACATATCATAGTATTGCACTTAACTGCCCCCTTGGAAGTTAGTAAAGCCACATTATTTATGTTAGCTGGAGAAGTGTCTGCAAATGTGTTTTGCCTCCAGATGGAAGTTTTAACAGCCTCTGCGTAATTCACCATGCTGTTTTTTTCTCCCTGTAGCATGACGTACAGCCACATATAAAGGTGGCTGTTTTGTCACCTGAGTTCTCTGAGTGATTATAGCAACAGAGCTCCCCTTCCAAGTGGGCAGGAGCTGTAGGTGAGATACAAACCTTTGGGGAGTTTATGGTGCTGTAATTTTGAGGTTGTCAAAAAACTCAGGGAGAAGAGCATCACACACTGGGGGTCGTAGTGGGGGTCTAGGGGAGGGACAGCGGTGGGGAAAGGGTGGGGAGGGATAATATGGGGAGAAATGCCAGATATAGATGAAGGGGGAGTAGAGGCAGCAAACCACCTGATTATGTATGCACCTATGCAACAATCCTGCGTGATCTGCACGTGTACCCCAGAACCTAAAGTAAAATTTAAAAAATGAATAAATAATGGGAGTTCAGGTTCGAGAGTATCAAGTATTATATGGGCCTCCTAAAATAATCATTCCTGATAAACATTAGTTTACAATAAAGTCCAACTTTATTGTTAAGTTACTTGTTTGAAGTTTTAAACTAGTCAAAGCACTGAAATTACATGAGTTGCAAAGCAAAGCAAACAACAAAATATACATATCACTATTTAATCTCTATACAATCCAACAAGTCTGAAGAGCACAATATACATTTATTCACATAACAAAGAAAAACGGAATTCATCTACTATTAAAATGTGTCAGTAACAAGTTGAAGTCCAACATTATTTACCAGGTGGTAAAATCTTTGACTCCTAGATTAAGAAGTAATAAAATATATATCCCCAGCGTTTATAATCTGACCCTAAACAGTTATTTAATTTGGAGCAATGATGGCATACAGGTGAAGCTAGTAACAGTTTTCACAAAAAGTTCACTGTGTATTTAACAAGTCCTCTTATTTGGGTTCTAAACTCAGAGTAGGTGCAAAACAAATACAGACTTCTCAAGTCCAGAAGTGTGTAAACAAGACCATTTACCACATAACACAAATATATCTACATATGTGTGTATTAAGTTTCAGGTATTTTTCACTTTAGCTATGTGTATAATTAGAAGCAGCTTTCTGCCTCTAGAAAAACAAAAACTTTCTGCCTCTAGAAAAACATTTCTATCACCCTAGTTAAACCCATCAGTTAAAGGTCTGATATCTAGATGTACCCAGAGCTAACTGTGAATTAGTATTACCTATCTTTGTATTCATAGTCAGAAAAACCTATGTGTGATGTTTTGGCTTTGGTCTCATCTTTAAAAAAAAAAAAAATCACTAGGACTTGTAAAAATCCTGACATGTTTACGTTATTTGCCCAGAATAATAAAACTACCCAGAAATCATGTTTAAATGGTATGTAAAGTTGTTTGGATAATGCCTTACCCAGTTCAAAGGGAAATTCGGTTACTCCGAAGATTAGTTATGAGTTTTGAAATAGAGCCAAAAATACTCAAATTGATAAATTTATTGAAACTTTGTACTATTTATTTTACTATTTATTTCCAGAAACCTGAACAAATATACTTCTGTTTTGAACATTTGTATGAAAATTATTGGTAGATGTTCCAGTCTATTATTCATCATACAGTAAATTGCCAGGCTACATGTGACACATCTAATAACAGAAATAAAAGTCTGAAGTCAGATATGCACAGTGTTGCATTTTTTTATTTAATTTTGTTTTTCTCAGAAGAAAAACTTAAAACGATGGAAACACATGCTTTTTTTCTTTTCAATTTTTGATGTCTACTTCTTGGCTTTAACATCATTTTTAAGACCAATTTGGTTCCCCAAACCTATGCTCAGATAACATAGATAATCCTCCTAGGATATGCACACCCCTCTCTCACTCCTCAAAGCCTTGCACACTCATACATTCTCACACACAGTCATGTTGCAAGAGCTCCTCAAGGCAGTGAATATGGCCAGGGTGACATCATGGCAATAGAGCAAGAATTCTGCCATTTATTTAGAAGCCTCAAGTCCGAGAAGGGGCCTGGAGCCCCTAAATGAGAGTTTCCTCTCCATGCCTCTCCTCAGTCCAAATACACAGAAATATTCACTGAAGCTTTGTACCTAGCATGATGAGGAAGGATAGAAAATGATTCTGAATTATGTCTCTGTTCACATGACATCAATACTCTTATGTAATTGTATGAAATATATATCACCTCTGAAAGCAAACAAACCATCTGAAAGGTCTTCTGGGCTTTAAGATTTCTTGAAACAAATGAGAGCATTTATGAAATGTAATAACAGGTCACTAATTGCAGCAGCTTTTTAAAAGCATATGTGCTATAGAAATATATATCACACACATATTCACACATGTATATACATACATCCACTCATATATACCACAATAACCCATAACCATCAGTTTAAATTGAAACTGCACCAAACTTTGAGATTCTGTGTTTATTTTACACTGAGGAACTCTTGTCTGTAATTCAACCTGGAAAGTATTTGTTGAGCATCTACTATATGCTCTATAAATAAGAATAACCTAAATTTGTTTTATTAATTATTTACTGGTCTTAAGGATATCATGTGCCAATATGTTTGTGTTTCTCTTCTTTAAACTTACTGAAAAATTATTGCTTTTAGATCTTCAGTGAGGCTATTTGCCTAATTCCTTTTAATTTACTGATGGGAATTTACCAAAACTCACTAAAAGTTAACAATGACTTCCAATGTAAATGACCAATCAAAAGCAGATATTTATGAGTGTAATAATTTAAGTCTCATTGAATTACACAGGTTTCCTAGAGAATCTGAAATCAGCCTAACAGGGAGGAATAATTTCTAAATGGATCCAAGTTAATTAAAGCAAAGAACTCTTACACAGAAATGAATTTCCCTATTATAAAGCAGGACTACCTACCCTAATTTCTGATAGACTTAGGACAATTTGAAAGAGCATTGAAATTCTTTTGGTTGAATTATACAAACAAGCAAAGACAAAGTCTCAATTATTAGTGGAAAATTTGGGGAGAGATTATTATCTCTTGATCTCCTAGTTAATCGTTATAATAATCCCCAAATGCTTGGCAAATTGCCAATCTTCCCCTCTTGGTACTGGTAGCACAGGCTTTGGAACATGGTGTCTTACAAATTTAATCAACCTGCTATCAACAGAATTTTCTTTTGATAAAAAGAAAAGAGTCTCGCTCTGTCACCCAGGCAGGAGTGCAGTGGTGCAATCTCAGCTCCCTGCAACCTCTGCCTCCTAGATTCAAGCAATTCTCCTGCCTCAGCCTCTGTGTATATACTTGTGTAAAGAAGAAACACACTAGCTGCAGATAGTCTTTAAATAATATATATTGATTATGTTTCTTTTGTTCTCTGACACAAATAATGGCTCAAGTTAAAGCACCTTTTGCCAGTGTTCTTTGCACCTAACACTGGCACATAGCTTCTGTTTATACTATACATGATAGAGTTTTGAAACTGCTGTTATGCAAGTTACCCATCTATGTGCTGAGATAGAGCCTTTGTTTCTCTAAAAATTATTTATTGTGCAACCATGCACTAAAATTTTTAGAGGAAAAAATGATTATTTGAAAATTGCTATCTATGACATCAAGAAAAACACTTCCAACAATCTACCTTCATAGTAATAAATGTAAGCAGTCGTATTTGGCAAATATGACAAGAATGAGCCCATTCTAGACAGGATTGCAAGGCCAGACAACCTGTCAGCCAGGCCTGGAATATGCAGAGGTTGTTATAATAAACCATCGTGAATTCCAGGTGTCTATGCATGTATTAACTGAGGCTACATAATGAGAGGCAAAATAGGCCAGATCAAAAAATGAGGCCTAGCTTATAAGGAATAGCTATAGAGTGGTAATCTCAAAATAACCATTTCACTATGCAGACTGCATTAAGATGTTCTCTGGCAAACAGGCCAAGTAAAGGCATTAGACCTCAACAGATGATTCACTCAAAGCATAAATTAGACAGATAAGCTCAAATTGCTTTCAGTGTGACTCCCATGGCAGCATTTCATTGTGTCTACCTCCCATTGGCAAAAACAAGTGAAAAATGTTCAATTGTACTGTTTATTTGACAAATTTCAAAACCTGAATCTGACAAAAGTATCTTCAAACTATATGATGAGTTCTGAATTTTCCAGTTAGGCTGCGGGTATTTAACTAACTGAAATATTGCCAAACATTTCTTAATTTTGTTCTAGTCCTACACTGACTTACCATCCTATTAAACTAGATGCTTACTGATTTCTCTGTAATTGGTGACTCAGAAATAGCAGCAACCTTTAAGGAATTTTTAATGGAGCTAAGCTCCCAAATATGTAAGCTGATGACATGCACTCCACAACATCGACTGGCAAGCTTGTAGAGATTCTTAAGGACAGCCTTCCTTAGAAGAATGTATACCCAAGGATCTAAGATTTGATTCCATGTTGCCATCCGGAGAGCAAAAAGCGTTGTTTCACAGGTTTCCAGAGAATGATTTGCATTTATTCCGATGTTGGCCATTGTCACCTAGAAAAGAAGAAATCAGGGTAATTAGTTGATACAGCCTTTTTTTCAATTCTATAATTTTTAAAAATTAGCTAGGTTAGATGACATTTATTTCACTTTCCACAAAGTGATGCTATTGTGCAAAATACTGACAGAAAGAAATGAATGATAGCAGAAACACTGATGTAGACATTTGAATCATTTGAATTCAAACTGACATTAGAACTACAAAAATGATAACTTCTATAGTAAGTCAAATATGCATAAAGAGAATCACCTAAGGGAGAACAAACATTGATATCAGTAATTGATCTTCTCATACTTCTGAGAACAGTAAATGCAAAGCCAACACAAATTTATTTCAGAGAAGTATTTTTAAATAAATAAATTATAGATAAGCTAACAAATAGTTTTAAGAAATGAATTTAGAGCACCTGATGCTAATTTGAAAATGGTATGTGACAAATGTTACTTTTAGAGTTTCTGCTTGGTAACTACAAGGATACCACTCTCCTTAATTTTGAATTCCTTTTGCTACATCTCTTAACCCTAGCCTTAACTTGGCTAAAACATTCCAAAAAGTATGAAGTGGAATTTTCTAAGGACTTTGAGGAAAGGGGTTCCTCTGTAAACTACCATTCTGACTTAACAGTAACAATGTATTTTGTGGTTTCATGTGTCCATTTCCTGACCACCATGATTTTGAATAGATCATTTCATGGAATCAGTTCTATAAATTGTCCCAGCTACATGTTAGAACTAAGCAAGTCACTGATCCCAGCTTTGACTTCCAAACAAACAGTTGTGGAACAAACAAGGTGGCTTTGAAAACATCTTGGATATACAAATAAACAAATAAAAGGTAAAACTGAAAAGTGAGGCTTGGACCATTGTGCCACCATTAAAAGATGATGTAACAAAGCCCAAAACACAAATAAAAAGAAAATCAAGACCCACTACTAGAAAGAAACACCTTAATTTGGCCTGTTGATACCAATGGTTGAAGAATACATGTTCTTTATCAAAACCTTCATTGTCTACACAACGAAGTACAAACTCCTCAGCTAGTTCCTTGATGATGCTTCTGAAGCCTACTTCTATAATCTCATCTCCCCTGCAAACCCCTCTGATACAACCACTGTGAAGGCCTCATCTTTCCCAGACGCACCATGCTCCTCTGAGCTTTTGCTTGTATAACTCCTTTTGTTTTGAGTTACTTGGTACATTGCTTTTCTGATTCTCCTCTCTCCCCTACAAACAGCAGTGTGGTCACCTGATGTGGAAAGGAATTGAGTCCCCTTCTAAGGAAGCCCAGCACCCAGGCTTCTCTCTAGAACACTAGGGTACCGCCCAAGCACTCATCATTACTCTCTGTCCCCACCTTTAACCCCCAGCCCCAGCCTTGGAAAAAGGTTACTCCATAGCCTGGCTTCAGAGAAACACTAATCATTTAGCTACCAATAAAGATGTAGGGAGAGTATTTCTGTGAAAGAAATACATTTATCATTAGTATATTATTAATAAGAAATACATTTATCATTATATTAATAATAAATACGTTCATTATAATAACAATTCAGGACAACCTAAGTGTCCAACAAAAGATAAATTTTGTTAATTTCACATAATTGAGATATATGCAAACTTTAATGTTTGTGATTCAGTGTTAACTTTTTAAAAAGCAAGTTGCCAAACTGTATGGATTATGTGGTTCCATTTTTTTAAACACCCAAATATGTAATTTTGTGCATAGAAAAAAGCCTGGAGTGTATGTTATTGTTACCACTGGTTAACTCTAGACAGCAGAACTACAGAGACTTTTTATTTCCTCATTTTCTTTGTCTCCAATTCACTAAGTTTTTAGATAGATCATGCATTGCTTTTATAAATTATGTTTTTTTCTAAGAAATTTGCGGAAATATACGATTTTACCAAAGAATCAAAACGAATGTGAATTATTTAGGTACATCTATATGGATGTGGGTAGAGGAGCACTGAATTTACCCCAGAATTGCCTGGAAAACTAAAGCCCTCATAAGGCTGGCAAGAGACGTGTGGGAGCTGGGGTCAGAACAAGGATGTCTGCCAGCTGATTCGACAAAAGCAGTCAGAAGCCATTTTCTCTGGTGTCTGGCAACAGTCTCCTGACAAGCCTTGAGAACATTGTTCTCTGTCTAGCCCACCTTCACTTTTCTTCCAGACACCTATGTACACAGTCTTATCATACACAGTCTTTTTCATACAGTTTCTAAGAGCTATCCAGTAAATGGAGCTAAAGGAATATAGGTTATTTTCTAAAATCTCTTCCTGTGAACCTTGGCACATTACAGTTGTGTATCTTTGTTAATGATTAGAATTCTGAGAAGTAGACAGGACAAAGTATTTGAATATTCTGTGAAAAAATTAATTCACCTGATAACTGTAAAACACTGGACACTAGGATAAGAGAAATAATAAGATCAAAGAAGCATAGAGGAAGGAGAGGATATGTTCATTGCCAGGTTGCAAAGAACAAAATAGAGAGGTAATACAATGATTCTCCATTCATTTGGGCCACCTGAAACAATTCTATCAACTCTTAAGGTAACCAGAGTTAATAAATCTTTCAGGCTACTTTACTCATAGATAACAGAACCCGTGTTTGCTAAGGTTTTATTCTGGATGTTCGCCCATTATCTCTTCTCATTTCTGTACATCTGTTGGCCAGAGTCAGGACTCTGTGGCTGTTTACTGTTGAAAGCAATGGTAAATTCGATCATTGTGCTTCTGTTCCTCTGTATATTCATAAAAGTAAATCAGCCTAGCAGCAAGTAGTTTTGAGTGTCTACTGTATCCAGGCATTGAGCTAGACGGCACTACTACCAAGACCCAAGTTAATGTGAGTAAAACAGAAATGTAACTGGAGGGATTCTGAGAACAAATTGAAACAAAATAGGCTCCATTTATTATGCACACACAGGATTGTCTACATCACCTCTCATGAGAAAACAGAATCACAAATCTTACAGGGTGCAGGAAAATGTCATCTAGTCCAGTCTTCTATACAAAGCAGAAATTACTTAGGGATGTCGTTAAGTATGTGGGAAGAAAGACTCAGCACTACTCAGGAAAGAATCCTTTCCATTTGAGTTGTATGAGTTGTTGAATGTTTTCAGGAGCTAAAATTTACAGGAACTAAAATTTTCAGAAGCTAAAATTTACTCAGCATATCCTGATTTTGTTTTCTAGAGCATCTTGGGATAATCAGTCCATTTACAAGATGTCAACCTTTCACATATAAATGGTTTGCAAACCCCTACCTCTTATACTCTAGTTTCTTAATCTCTTTAAGAAAATACACGGGACAGAAATAAACTAACTCTATAAATTGTCCAATAACTACAAAGCTCAATGGAGCATCATTTCCTGCGATTTGGACAAACTACTATCTGTGCCTCCAGGACTACATTAGCTACTTTCTCCCTTGCATATTCCCTTGTGAACTGATCCTAGTTCATAGTACATTATAAGAAATAATCCTCTTACTTAACAATTTCACTCAGTGAATATGTAGAATAAGACAACCTTCACTTTTCCCTGCTTAGTTTTCAAATTATTCAAATGCTTAGAAAATATGGATTTATAAATATTTACACATACATATGCAGGGTTACAGTGACATATCCATAACTCGACATTAATGAATTTACTAGCCAGGTGTGGTGGCACATGCCTGTACTCCCAGCTACTCAAGAGGCTGAGGCACGAGAATCACTTGAACCTGGGAGGTGGAGGTTGCAGTGAGCTGAGATCACACCACTGTACTCCAGCCTGGGTAACATAGTGAGACTGTCTCAAAAAAAAAAAAAATTACATATATATATATGTATGTATACACACATACATATATGTGTGTGTGTGTGTGTGTGTGTATATATATATATATATATGAATTTACTAGATGGCATTAACTTCCAATTCTGGAGTCTCAGATGTCACGTCTGAGACAGCACCTATGTATAAGTTGTTTGATCCACTTTCATGTTGCCTCTCAATCCACACCTTGTTTTTCTGCCCTTTCTCATTGAGTGTCATATCGTTTTAAAAGCAAACATTGTATTACAGGCTCCTAAGTGGTTTTCCAGTCTCTATTTATTTGTTTTTCTTATTTCATTTTGTTTACTCTAATTATAAAATATTTCACAAATGCCAAAAACATGTCATTTTCCCTGCCCTTCCCTCACTAAAAATTACCTATCTAAATCCTGCTATCCTTCCTGTTCCATCTTGTGCAGGAAGTCTTTCTTGATCTCCCTGTAGCTGACTAATCTCTCATTCTATACAGCCATTATGGGTGACACCACTCTTTTAACATTGATAAACATAGTATCAGTATAATAAATACAGCATGTTGAAATGAGATAATGTCAGTGCGTGTGTAATAGTCCCTTGTGTCTTGAGGGTAGGAATTGTTTCTTTAACTTCCTCGAATCCTACTCCTCTACTTTGTACAACATAATTAGGAAGAGACTCCTCCAGTGGAGTTGGGGAAGAAACAGGTAATTACAAGTACAGGAGTTAGCAGGGTTAGACAGGAAGCAGGCCAGGCCAGTTCAGATCCAAAGAGTCAAGTTAGATTTAAGATTAAAAAAAAGAAATACAAGGAAAGAAAACTTATGTGAACTTTTGTTTCAAGGAATTCCTCGGATTGTCTGAGACCTTTAACTTCTAGTCTGCCCAAAAGTTTCTATTTACTTCAGATAAGAAATCCTAGTAAAGTTAAAGTGAGTTTTAACTTTCTAAATTGCTATGGTGATAAACCTTACATCTCCCCTGAAGGCTTTGCTGTTCTTGAGAAAGGGCCACATTTGAAGATCACTGGGTCAGGTGAAGAGAAGAAGGCAGAGACGCAGAGTGTTTGGGAGCTGGGATGGACGGGGTGGGATTCAAAGTGCTACAAGAGAGGTATCTCTTCTTAGGGTGCTTTCTCTTGGTTAAAGAAACTCTGCCATCCCTACATCCTCTGCATGACAGGTTATTAGTTCAACCTTGTTAAATCAATCTCACTGACTAATCAATTAGTTCAATTCACTTTAAAGCGACCCACCTACTGCTGGCCATCAAATATACCTGTCGGTATCTCACACCTCCAGCCACAGGGGTGGTGCAAGAAGATCAGGTCCACTGGGGTGGCTTAGGCACAGCAGGGATCATGGAATTTCTTTACCCCAGTGTGTCTTCAAGGAAGGAGAAAAGGGAAGGAAAAAGTCATGTTAACACTTTATATATTTTAACCCATTTCATCCTCCTAAAACCCCTAGAAGTGGTTGCTATTTTTCTGATATTGCCAAAGAGAAAGCCCAGTCACAGACACATTAACTTGCCCAAGTTCACACTGCCAGTAAATGGCAAAAGCAAAATTTCAGCCCAAGTCACTGGCTTCCAAGTCTGTGATCTTCCACTACACCATTCCCAGTAATAAGGCCAGTGGTGCTATGTTATGTTTATGAATAAGATGATACGAAATAGCTAATACTTACTGAGTACCTACTATGTTCCAGGCACTGTTTTAATACTTTACATCTATTATCTCATTTAATCCTCCTAAAACCTCTGAGAGAAGCAGTATTATCTCTACTTTAAGATGAAGAAGCTGAGGTACAGAGAGGTTAACTTGCCCTAGGTCACCAACAAAAATGTGGTGGAGTTAGGATTTGAATGGTTGGAGATGATGACTAAGGATTTGTGTGATAGCCTCCATGGCACTAGGAGAGCTCATTTTTAATTCTTAATGGTTCTAGCTCCATCTGCCTATGTCTCGTTGTCTTTCAAGCTGATTCTAGCACTCTTTCATCCAATATTTCTCTTATACTTTTACTAGCATCTTTTTTAAAAAATCAGGAACTGGTACTAATCAATGTTTGCTCCAAATCTCCTATGCCCATAACAACAGATATAACCAGTAGGAAAATTAAATGAGTTAAACACCAATAACCAATGTGTCCTTCAGAAGGATGGTTGTCAAAACAATGAATGTGCAGAGACAGCTAGCTATCTGTCCTAGAATGAAAAGGTAATTGTAAAAATGTATTCACTAATAGATGCATAGTAATAGATGAAATAAAACAATGCTCAGTACCTTTTATCTTCCATCTTCCTATCTGTCCCATGATGAATGGCATGATTTTCATCTCAGTAGTTCTTTTTCCTCTCATCCTTTAGACCAGCCGTCCCCATACTTTTGGCACCAGGGACCAGTTTAGTGGAAGATAGTTTTTTCTTGGAGGCAGAGATGGTTTGGGAATGACACTGTTCCACCTCAGATCATCAGGCATTAGTTAGATTCTCATATGGAGCTTGCAATCTAAATCCCTCGCATGCGTTCACAATAGGGTTTGTGCTCCTATGAAAATCTAATGCCACCACTGATCCGACAGGAGGCAGAGCTCCAGTGGTAATGTTTGCTTGCCAGCTGCTCACCTCCTGCTGTGTGGCCCGGTTCCTAAAAGGCTTGGGCCTGGGAGTTTGGGACCCCTACTTTAGACTAATATTCAGATATCCTTTTGGACCTTGTTTTTGTTTTTTTAATCCAAACTTTTGTATTCACTTAAGAGTTATCCTTATTTTATCATTCCTATTCCTTGGCAGTGGAGAAAATTAAAAAATCAGTAGGCAAATTTCAAGTCTTCAAAGAAGAAAACACATCTATAAAATCTTATGTTTGTATATATACCTTGCATTGGCACAAAAGGAATTTGAGGCATTTTACTTCATGCTTTTAATATCATCATAAACTCTAGCTCATTCCAGATACGATCATCTACATCAAACACATAGGTACACTAAGAAAATATTAGTTATGCTCCAAATATTGGTAATAATAGATGCATAAGACATTTTCATCCAAATAAAAAATGTTTATCTAAAATATTATGACTGAAGTAATCATTAGCATCTCACCTATGAATTAAAGAAAAAACTAGTCCAGAAATTACTTATAATACCAGAGGTACAATGATTCAGGAATAAAAGGCTACTTTATTTGACCACTGGCAACATTGTTTTAATAGGAAAAGCAGGCTGTACCAGTTAGGTATTTCGGTAAACCATCCCTCCTATAACACATTATGTTTTTTCCAGCAAGAAATTTCCAACTGGCCCATTTAGTTTATTATTATAGTAGTTTGGAAAGATTTTCCAAAGCATTCTCAAAGTTGTAGCACAATAATTTATTTTTTAATAGGAATTTTTTCTGTCTACTTATTGAAAAGTCTGTAGGCTTTTTGTGCCTTGGCATCTATCCATTACTGAAATGTGTGTGTTGTTCACTGTGCCTCAGCCTTCATCTGTTTAATGAAACTGTGTGTATCAGTTCACTGTCTCAGCAACCATCTACTTATTGAAATGTGTATGTTGGTCTTCTGTGCCACAGTATTCATCTGCTTATTGAAATGTGTGTGTTGGTTCCATGTGCCTTGGCAACTACTTATTTATTGAAATTTGTGTGTGTTACTTACTGTGCCTGGACATCTAACTATATATTACAATGTACTTATTGGTTCACTGGTTTGGAATCTGTCTCTTTACTGAAATGAAAGTGTTGGTTTTCTGTGCCTTGCTACCTACTTATTTTATTTGTTGGGAATTTTTTAATGCGAAAAGTGTCCTTTCAAAGATAAAAGCTATCCATACAATTTTAGAGAAATAGTCTTTGAGAAAGCCAATCTAAACCTACAGACCAAATGCAAAGATACTAAAAGACCAACAAATTAAGGCACAGGCAACACACAGAAAAGGGTTGAGCCAGAATTAATAAAGAATGTCTATTTAACTCTAATGCATAATATGAGTCTAGTTAAAAATAAAATTTATGTATACTTCAGGGCAAAAATCAGCCCCTCCTGATAATCCAGTCAATTTCATTAAAATTGTTTCAGTTTAATGGCGGCACTTGAGTCAATCTTGTTTGGTCACAAAGACAAGACAATTTGAGGGTTGTTCTTTTGTTTGATTAACTTTCTGAACTTCTCTTGAGTTATACTTTTAACTTTCCTTCAGCATACCTAAGCAGCAAATTGAAATTCATCTTTTTTAGTGATAAGTCAGTGTATACCCAAACATTCTCTAGGTAATGCCTATGGCTTAAATCTCTGATTATATTTACTCTCTCCCATGTAATTTTCAGCTCTTTGAATATGAATTTCCTATTTCATAGCCTAAAATATTAGCCACCAAGTACAGTGCCAATCTGTCTCTTCTACAGAACAATCTAGTATAATGGTTATACCCCACATAATTTTCTCCTGACACTTTTCTTTGTATTACTCATGTTTCAACCGTTTCAGAAGCATATGCCATGACTCCATTAAACCATCAACTCCATCAAGAAAAAGGTTTTGTCTTCTGGACACCCTTATCCTCAGTGCCATGCTCAATACTTGGTACATACTGGCATTCAGTAAATGCCAAGTAAAGGAATTAATTAATGAGAAGAAATGTTAGGATCCATGGAGGTCACAAATGATGACTCCTATTTCACTCTGTGCTGGGCACATAGTGGGTGCCTATTTGCTAACTGGCATATAACCTGCTCTGTAATGCACAAAACTATACCAATTGCTTCAGCAGCCTCATCATCATCATAAATGAATAACCGACTTTCATCAAGTTCCTGATACTGTTATGTTCAGCATGCAATAGAAGACAGATTTAATGTGTTGTAGGATTTGGGGAGGGAGGGCCTTTCTTTCTCTTTTTTTTTTAAGCATATGTCACTAATATATCTCTTTAGCATAATTTTGGGGATATAATTACAATTACATTTTTATATTTTATTATTACTTACCTAAGATCTCAGAAAGCAGTCATTTACTTGTATATTTGCATAATAACAATCCAAAAAGTACAGTAAATCCTTTTGTTCAAGAGACAGTCAAGAGAGGCCATCAAATATTGTCTAAAATTCAAACAAATTTACTACTATATGAAAACTTGCTATATTTATGCCACTTAAACTTTTAAATGAAGATTCGTATTACTTTTTTAAATCACAAAAATCCAACTTTTAAATAAAAATAAATGTTACAATGCAGTATGCAGTTATTAGGTTGAGCTGATGTTCTTTCTGAAAAAAAGTACCAATCTCCAGATTTCTGACTAACAATCTTTTATGAAGCATTTTATCTTACCTAAAAATTCATAGTTGGTAGTACGTATTATATTTGCTGCCATTGTGACTGAAGTCTATGTTTTGCAGTAAAGTATAAAAATAAAACCTTGAGAATTTGTCAAAGTGGCCCACTAGAAAGAAAATTTCAGCCTGCTGACTATTGATTATCCTTAACAAAGCTACAAGGCCCTGCAAGATTGCCTTCTATGAAACAGATTGCATCCTCCATCTATTTTAAGGACAAGTCACAGTTAATTCTACAATCAGCATAGTTGTGTTCTGTCCCTTTTAATGAGTGACTGTAGCCCATCTATGAAATGGCTCCTTGATTCACTATTGGGCCCAAACCTTTGCTTTACCAAGGTACCTCACTCATAATACAGGTCAGTGTCTGTCTTGAGTATTTCCCTGCCATGCTACTGAGTAAGGATTGCTTACTGTCTCACTAGTAGCTCGCTACAAGAAGAATGGTGACCCCATTCTTTTTATTTGTTCATTTTTGAGAGCTATATTATAAAAAGCATACAAAAATGTTATTGTCTTGGCTTCAATCCAATAAAATCACTGGTGTTCTTGTGCTGCCCTCCATGTACAGGAAGATCTAGGAGATAATGTTAGGAACCCTGGATATCTGTGACTGTGGTGTTACAACTGCATAGGTTCTCTCTACTCTGTCAATTTTCACCTCACATTTCAACCATTCCCTGCTGACAAATGACACCAAACATGCAGCAAAAGGTAAGAGCACTAGAACATGCTTAGCAGGATCCAGTGATCTCATTGAACACTATCTCTAGAAATGCATCAAATCTCAGCTCTTAGTGTGTTGAACTTGATGCCACAGAAATCTCATGCTCCACAGCCTCTCATAAAGAAAGCATTGACTTCAATTTTCTGTTGCTAAATAGGACACCACTTTAAAATAAAGATCTAGCAATAATTTTTAGTCCCAGTGAATAACATAAACTGTATATAATTCTTGCAGTGTTGGGCAGGACCTTTTTTTCATTTGTTTGTTTTTGTTTTTAAAGGCAACTGTAAGTCTAGTTTGACAAGTCAGTCTCAGCAATAAACCCAAATCAACTGTGTTTCTTTGGTATGATCAATTATATGAAGAATTATTAATATAAGAATATACTAATTCCAGAAGACTGCTTCCAATTGGAACAGTTTCTAAGATTTTAAAGCAACAAACAAAATATTCTGATACTACTTTTAAGTACTACTGTGTAATAAAGGATTTGACTACTCGTCTAGTCATTGTCCCTGGTTCCTGGAAGGGAGGCTTTAAGCCCTTGGAATTTGCTTAGTGATGGGAGTGTCTTTATTAGTTCTGGTGGACACCTTAGACCATGTCTTAGTTTATGCTGATGAGGTGACTCATTGTAGAACCCTAAATAATTTCAAGATGGGGACCGGCCATACTTGAAATATCAACCATGTGATTAGAGTCAGGGTTTGAACCACATGACATCAGCCCGACCTTCTAGAGACTGACTTCAATCACATGATCAGTTATTCAATCATTTATGCCTACATACTGAAACCTGATTAAAAACCCTGGATACCCATAGTTCAGATGATCTTCCCTGGTTGATGGTATCCATTGACATTGTAGGAGGTGAAACATCCTAAGGACATGAAGCTCAGTGTTTCAGACTCTCCCAGAACTCACCATAAGGGTCTCTTCTTTTGGCTGGTCCTAACTTGTATCCTCTATAATAAAATTTTAAGTATAGTGTTTTCCTGAGTTCTACAAGTCATTCTAGTAAATTATCCAATTCAAGAGCATAGTGGGAAACCTGAATTTGTAGCCAGTTTGTCAGAAGTGCAGGTGCCTGGGAATCTCCCAAGCTTGCAGATAGTGTCTGAGGTTAGGGCAGTCTTGTGGGGGACTGTGCCATATATCTGTGAAATTGGAACTAAATCCATGTTACATCTTTGAGAATTGCACTGCAGGTTCCTTGTTACATCTTTGAGCATTGTAGTATGACAGAGGTTAAGTAAGGCTGGAAGGATTACAATAGCCTTGGGCTGCTTCAATTTAGGCATCCTGAAACTCATCTGGCATGTTTCCATTGGGGATTGGGTTACCATTTTCATACCATTAAGAAGCAGTTGGAGAATTTATGTGAACTTTTGATTAAGCCAAGGTGGTAATCTTAGGTCAAATACATCAAGAGTAAAAAAAAAAAAAATCCTTGCATTTGTCCAAAGTATAGAGTTTTAGATGAAGCTATTCTACATTTTCCTCTGATTGGTATAAGACAAATATTTTATTATAGAAAGATATAAAATGTTAGAACTGGAAGGAATCTAAAAATTGTGTAGTCTAATTTATTCATTTCACAGGAGAAACAATAACCAAGGCAAGCAGGATAGGTGATTTCCCCAAGATAACAGACATTTAGTATCAGAGCTGGGACGATGTAAGATCTATAACATCTAAAATCACTCTGTGATTCCCAAGCTCCTTCAGTTAGGACATTCACTAGCTATGGCAGATAAATTCTGATCAGGTTGTATTGCCAGTGAGAGACACAGCAAATAATGCCATGCGGGATATAATCAAATGTACTGCCTTTCTTTTATTGGTCATTGAAATAGAATGTTTAATGTCTTCTTAACTTTTCTCTGACTTACATAACAGTTGGCCTATGCAAATATTCATTTCATAAGCATTTATAAGGCATCTACTATAAATCAAATCTAAGTATTTAATTCCGAAGTCACATCAAGAACTAATAAAAGTCCAGTAACCTTCTAGATAGCAAGATAACATGGATTTATACTCTTTCTCATTTTATTGATACCAAATGGATTACTCTTGCTCCAGTGTATTATAAAGCCAACCAACTCACCACACCCTATGTGTATGCAGTTGTTGAGTATGGTGTGGAAGGGATGGGGAGAAAGAGGAAGGGTGAATACAGGGATGGAGACGGTTTCACACACTCGAACAAGTGCCATCATCATGTGATATCATTCTTTTCTAATGAGCTAATGGATATACTCAATAGTAGTAACTACAACAGCTGCCCAAAAGGCACCATTAAGATTAAGCAATCCACACATTGTTGTATTAGGTAAGTTGCACTAGACCTTTGTGTTCCAAAGGAGTTGCTGAGATTTTACTATTTTATTTTCAGAAATCTAATACTGAGATATTTGCTGAATTAGATGCTACTTTCAGACATGCTAGACATATAGTTCCCAAGAGTTAGGAGTGTATCATTCAGCATTTAAACTAAGGAATCACCAGAGTACACGAAAAACCCTTTGGGTCTCTTTAAACAATGAAATGCAGACAGACCCCAACTAACAAACTTTTAAAATATCATTCACAGAATATGGTTCACCATAATAATGTAGCATCTCTTTATTATATAAGCTAGTTTAAAATATTGTGCCATGTATAAAAATTAACTAAAATAAAATTCTGTGGCAGTGTTAGTAATCCTTACCTAAAACATGATGCCATCTCTGAGGGGTATGTGTACATACTATCCGCCCCACCCCTGCCAGATTCCCTATTTTCTGGTTAGTCCAAAGGTATTTATACATGTTTTTCACATTCTTCTTTCATCCAAAACTTATTCTTCAACTCAGACTTCTTTTCATGACTACTTCTCCATGAGTTTCTATTTGAATTATTTCTTTTTCTTCCACTGTCCCAAGAAACTGACTACCCGTGACTCATTCTCTAAAGATATTATTTTATAATATAAAAAGTCTCTTTAAAGAGAGACTTTATAAACCAGCTCTCCTTCAATCAATTCCATGTTTATGAATTTATTCTAAGGAATCAAACAGAAATAGCGTACAAAAACCTACAAATTCTTCATCTCAGGGTCGTTTATAAAATGAAAAAATATATAAGCAATCTCCAACAAGGAGGGATTTACAAAGAGATTACATTACACCTACACAATGGAATACTTTGCACCCATTAAAATGATATCACCTAGGAATTCCTGCATAAAAGGGGAAATATTTATAATGCAGTTAAGAAAATAAAGAGGATTGTAAAGTAATAATGTTTTAGTTTGGTTAATATGATAATAATTACATAGCTAAAACTTATTGCATAATTCCTATGTACTTTCTGAGATAGATACCACTAATATTCCCATTGGAATGATAAGGAAAAGGAGACAAACGGAAGCTAATTAACCTGAGTAAGGTCAAACAGACAGTAAGATAAATTGGGTTCACAAAGTCAAACTTTTTTTTAGAAAAAATAGATTTTGCAGGGGTGTCCAAGGGAGGAATACAGTCATGGGTTCTTAGTTTCTGTTTCTGGTTGCACTTGTTGGGCGGGTAAAGCCCCTTCCTCATCCCTCTTTTCTGCTTATCACTAGATACAGAAAGTAAAAACCATGGCTTCAAGTTGCTAAGAGCCTAAAGCAAAACAAAATAGAACAACAATAACAAAATAAGGGGGGTTGGACAAGCTTGATAGAGCCTCTCCAATACGTGGGTACATGCGTTGAGAAAGGAGTAGAAGAATACAAACAAAAATGAAACAGCACATAACAAAAGTTGGGTCTGTACTTGTGTTAGGCACGGTGTCAAAAATGACCCCCTTAATATGCCCAACCTAGTCCCTGGAACATGTGAATATAATGAAATATGATTCCCAGAATTATGTTATAGTGTATGGCATGGTCAACCTTAAGATAGTGAGATTAAGTCGGCCTAATTTAATCACATGAGTCCTTTTAAAGGTAGAGAACTTTCTCCAGCTGGTAGGAGCAGAAGCCAGAGAGATTCCCAGTGTGAGACAATTCATTTCGCACTTTCTGGTTTGTGCATAGAGGGGCCACAGGAGAAGGAATGCAAGCTGCTTCTAGGAGCAGAGGTCAGCCCCCACCTGAGGGCCCGTCAGGAAACAAGGACCTCAGACCTATAGTCACAAGGAAATGGATTCTGCCAGCTACTAAATAAGTTCTGAAAAGCATTCTTCCCCAAGCCTCCAGGTAACAGCCCCAACACTGCCCCATCTTCATTTCAGACACTTGTTGAGACCCTGAGCAGAGAACCCAGTTGAATGCACCCAGACTTCTGACCTACAAAACAGTGAGAGAAGATGAGCGCTGTTTCGTGCTGCCATGTTGTAGGAATCTGTTATGCAGCAACAGAAAATTAGTACAGTACTTATGAGTCATTTAAAATTAGGAAAGAGTGATATTTATATATAGCAGATCAAAAACCTACAACAGCCATTATAATTAATGGAGAAAGTGTAGATGCGTTTTAAAATCTGGAACAAGACAAGGATGCCCACTCTTTCTACTACTGCTTAAGACAGCATTGACAATGCTATAAGAAACAAAAAACAAAGTATAAGAATTAGGAGAAAAGAGATAAATTTTGTTACCTAGAAAAACGATTAGACTCAATAAATGATTGAAACCAATGAGTTCAATGTGTTGTTGAAGCTATGACCAAATTAGAAAAATCAAAATCATTTCTCTACACTAACAATACCAACTATAGAATATAATAAAACAATTATTTCTGTATTTTTCAAAGTTTATATCATTATAAACACATATAACTTTGTTAGTAGGTACATGCCCTATCAATGGTCATAGTCAAAATATTTAGAACATTGTTATCAACCAATCAGAATGGCACAGACAATGAACAAGTAGTTCAGCCATTATTTTATTTCTCTTTTTGAAATAGCTGGGAAGGGCAAACTTTATCCACTTTCTCCAAGGAGAATTTCTCTCAGTAATTGTTTTTTCCATAGCTACGGGGAAGGGGTTGAGTGAAATTAAAGCAACAGGGCAAGATGTCTCACTTAAAACATTGCAGGGAGCAAGAAACATGGCTGGTATGGAAGGGAGAGGAGTGTCTATAGAGCTGGGGAATGGGAAATTAAGAGAGAGGAGCCAGCCCAGGTGACCTGCATGTGACCGCACTATCCTACCTGAGTGGTCAGGATTAAAAAGTGTGGCTCAGGTGGCCCCCCCTGCGTGAACTCAGAGTTGTTCCAGGCATGTGAATGCTGGGGGTCTTGCCATTACTTGCTTTCAAATTATGAAATGATAAGGTTAAAAGTCCCTCATGGAACTTGATTCTCATACCCCAAGTAACAAAAATGGCAATTAAGGCATATCTACCTACCTAACAAGTACTTAACAAAGTCCACCACAGAGGTAGGTAAATTTTAACATAAAAACCAGCTTAATAGTTCGAATTATTTTTACTTTATAGCACGTTCAAGATAAGCAATGGAGACATTTTCTGTGTACTTTAACCATGATTGATCCCAAACTGAAGGCAAATCATCACCAAATTGCACTAATGACTCACTCACATAACTAAGAAAGGTCTAAGTCATCCCAGAAGTAGATCTGAAAATGACCACCAAAGACTGTCTTTCTGCCCTTAGGAGACTGTCAGCAAAAGCTCTGGAAATTTCTTTATTGCACTGCTGTAAAACTGCAGCTCCACTACTCTCTTTCCAGTACATAAATTCTCTTAATTTTTCCATTAAGCTACCAAGTTTTGTGGTATTATTTCCAATACCAGAAAGCCAAACCCTTTCTCTGTGGTTATATGGAAGATATTGTATTCTTAAGAGGTTTTGCAAATAATACCACAAAAATGGCCTCACTTAAAAGAACAGAATTTTTAAAGAAATAAACAAGAGGAGATAAAGACATATGATCAAAAAGTATGTATTTGTATTCAGGTAAACTGTTTCATAAAGTAGATGGGCTGAACTAACTTTCAGATTTCTCTGGTTGTTTAACCAGTGAAAGATACAAGATCCAAAACCCCCTAACTCAGAATGGCACAAGCCGAAAATCCCAAAAGGTAATGATGGCTTGTTGGCATCTTAGAGGGGACTTGACCTTATTAAACACATTCATGCTAGGAAGCACAGCATGAAAAGAAAGGAATTGGGATAAACCTGAAGTTTACTACAAGTTTATGGAAAAGAAATCAGTGTGAAAAAAAGGTGAGATAATTTAACCCATGGAAAAAAGAAAAAAAAAAAAAGGAAGTTTATAAATCAACAATTAAGTCAAAAGAGAAGAGTTGCAATTTTAGAAGAGAATCCATTCTCATAATTGGTAGGTAAGATCCTGCTCCACCAAGCCCAGAGATCACCAGACACCACAATGTATATGAACTCAGGAGGCTTTTGGTCAAGAACTCTCTTAGCTACTTGGCAAAGATTAAACATAAATGAAGTTTCTTAGCACAGCTGTTCCATGGAAGGCCATAGGCACTTGTTCACAGGATTCTTTTGTAACAGAACTGGTTCTGTTCATGCCTCCCCAGATACACTACAAATTCCTTTGAGGTTAGTATCCCATTTTAGTCATGTTTCTATACCCTGGAGCACATGTGCACAGGCCCATGGTAGGCACCCACTGAACATTGTCATACATTACTACTGAGTTTCGCTGGTGTACCAAATGGAATCATGGCCACAACAGTAACAATAACAATCATGCAGCACCTTTCATTGGATGCTTACCAGATAGCACGTGAAAACTCAGGTTACCTGATTAAATCAGTGATAGAGTCAGAATTATTATCTATATTTTACAGAGGTTACTATCCATCATCTAATATCTATATTTTACTGAAGCACACAAAGATCCTTAATAATTTGTCATTCCTCATTCTTCCTCTCCTCCATTTTTTCTTTCTTTTTTTTTATTCTCTTTCTTCCTTTCTCTCTTTCTTAAAATAAATAAATAAATAAAGATATCTTTGCATATAGTAAGTGCCTTATAAATATTTGATAGGTGATTTTAGAGCCAAATTAGGAAACCTAAACAGTTTCCCCAGTCAAGGAATTCTTTTCAACTGGGAATGAATATTGACTCTTTCTTCCCAGTAACAGAAGCTGAAGAGTAGTTAAGCACCTTGACTCAGACAAGTCAGAAGTCACTGAGGCTGGCTATGGTGGGACTGTCTCTTTCACTCCGCAGAAAGATTTGCTTCTGCAGGGTACTCAATTTTTAAAATTAAGTCCTTATGGAAAAGCTCTGCAAAACAAAATGATAATCCCTGCTCATGTTTTGCACATTTGAAATGATGGGAGCTGTGATATTAAAATCAATCATGAAAAAAAATGTTTTTTTCATTCCAGAATTAAACCCTAACTGAACCCCAAACAAGGGGTGTCTAAATTCTTAGTTCATGGTCCATCTAACGTGGAATACATGGTGTGCTATAAATGCATGTGCATGTGTGTCTTTCATACTGTAATTACAAAAGCTGTAGTGGCGGAACCTTTCTCTTTTGTATTAAAATAATTATCAAGGCACTTCAAAGCTGATTTCTTTAGGATTAAGAAATAGAGCCATTTGTAACTAAACTATGGAGTTGCCTAATTTTTTTGTGTGTATAAAGCTGTGCAAAACCAAATCCAGAAAGAAATAATAAAAGGGTAATAAAAAGAGCCAAATACTCTACCTCAAAAAAAGAAAAATGTAGATACATAACTTCATATTCTCATTCAAACAAACATCTATCAAAATGCTCTTTGCTAAGCCAGAGAAGTTATATTGAGATTATTTACCAAGTGGAATAGATAAGTTATAACTAAATGTTTCTTTAAAATTTTTGCCACAAAACATGATTGTATTTTAAGCCATAAGAAAAATTATTTTTAAAGTATTTTCTTTTTTTATTTATTTTACTTTAAGCTCTGGGATACATGTGCAGAACATACAGGTTTGTTACATAGGTATACATGTGCCATGGTAGTTTGCTGCACCCATCAACCCAACATCTAGGTTAAAAGCATTTTCTTTGTTATTCACAAACTAATCTTTACATAATAATAATTTATTGTTTGCCTTATTTTCTAATATAAATGCCAGAAAAGTAATCACTTATTACTCATGCATTAAATGAAATTTCCAACAAAAAAAAATGTCCAAATAAAAAAAAACTTTCTGCTATATCCTGCTCCATTATAATCCATTCTCTACAAAGCAGCCAAAATGATCTTTTTAAATCATGCATTAGAGCATACCTTTCCCCTGTTAAAAAAATAAATAAAAATAACCCTTCAATGGCTTCCAACAAATTTTAATTGAAACTCACCATGGCTTCCAAAGGCCTAGACAATCTGACTCCTACCCTCCTCTGTATCCTCAAATTCTACAACCTTCACCTATGCTCCCCTTGCTCCAGTGAATGACCTTTGCTTTGTTCCTCATTACAAGAAGCTCATTCCTGTTACTGGGTTTTTATGCTGGATTTTCCCTCTGCTCAACCACCCTGCCCCATTAATTTCCCATGGCTGGCTCTTTTTCGCTACTCAGGACTAAGCTCATGGTGACAATACCCTTGAACATCCGATCTAAAATAGCTCCATTCCCACCCACAACCACAGCGTGGTGTGTATGTGCCACATTTTGTTTATCCAGTCTATCATTGATGGGCATTTGGATTGGTTCCAAGTCATTGTTATTGTGAACAGTGCTGCAATAAACATACGTGTGCATGTGTCTTTGTAGTAGAAACATAATTATTACTTTTTGAAATCATCCTGTCAATTGGTTTACTTAGTATCTACCCATTTTCAAACCATCCTTACTCCACTGCAACCACCACATTAGAATGTAACCCATAAGAGAAGGGATATTGCCTTGTCCAGCAACACGGCCAGCACCAAAGCCCTAGCACCTTACACATGGAAGGCACTGAGAAAAAAATTTATTGAATAATTGAATGAGTATTTCTAAACTCATTATGGTATATTTTGTGGCATATTTTAAGTGTCTTGGTATGGTATTTATGGAATATTTGAAGTGCCTTCATATAGCAAATTTTTACTAAGGACATTTATCTTTGGCTCTTTAAAAAACAGGAACTATGGTATCCTGCAGCTGCTGTATGTCTAGGCAGGACTGCAGACAGTAGGGTTCTGATAGCAAACACATCCGATTTTGCAAGGCACAGGATAAACAGGCTTCTCAGTGAGACATAAACACATTTTTAAGACAAAAATTTGCTTTGTTGTCATCAGCATTCTGGAACTGGCTCCTTCTTACACCCTCTGATTTTAATCAAAGCTTGACTCGTTCCTCACAACACTCAGCAATGACTTCTCTTCCCTGCATGTGGTTTTAACCTTTCAATGACAGCAGAAGAGAAAAACAATTTCTCAAGGGTAAAAAAAATTCTCTACAAAATCTATATTTTGCTTAACACTTAATGCTAACTAACATAACTGTCCGTTTTTTAAAATTTTGAATTCTAAAATTTACTCAGATAAATTAAGACCTGTTTAGGTTGGGGACAGAAAAAGGTATGAGACTGGGGGCATTGTCAGTGCTCTGGAAGGGAGAAGTGAAGCAAAAATTACTTTTAAAACATTATTAAAGGCAGCCTGGTTTAGTGAATTTGTTTAGAGATTGCTCTCCATCAGTCCTCGTCAGCATAACAGCAGAGTACAAAACTAACCCTCCTTTTAATAATGCTTACTTTTCTGTACATATCACAACCATCTTCTTACCTTTGTGTTTTCTTCTTGTCAGAGCTTTTCTCGATGAATATTGACTTAAACTAAAGACATTTTAATTTTAACTAAAATCTCAGATGTAATATATGGCCAATAATGTTGTGCAACCATCATGATGTTAAGTATCATATGATTGCATCCCTTGGGTCAACCCTCTGGACAGACATAGTCATAAATACTTTCCACATCTAAGGAAATCTACATTCTATAAAATGTCATGAGGATTCAATGAGTTAATGTCTGTAAAGCACTTAGAACCTTGTCTGACACACAGCAGGAGCTATGGATGCGGTTTAAAAAAATCAATTGGTTCTTACACTACAAAAAAATTCTTAAGCAAGAACTTTTAAACCATCATCACAATTATAGGTTTATAGTCATATTTCAAAAAAACTTGACTCTTTTTATAAGAAATAACATTTTTAAAAGTAAAATCCTTCTGTGACATTCAAATGCAACAAGTAACCACAGCTATAATGGTGTTGTTTTATTCACTAATTTTATTTGTGGTGAAAGGATTCTAAAGGATGAGCTGCATTTTCTTGAAGTTTTTCAAGTAGTATATGAAGCAGCATAGGAAACAGAGTAGAAACATGGGACATTCACTCTGTCACTGAGGAGCTCTCTATCCACTTGAGAGATTAGATTAGTCGCAAAACAAATAGCACAAAATCTATCATCAGATAGAATTAGATGCTATATTTTATCTACAGAAAGAGAGACAAATACAAGGTAGAATAATCACAGCAGATTTCTTGGAGAATGTTACATGTGTAAATAAAGACAAAGAATTTCCAGAATTGTAATTTCTCTTATAAAAAATAAAAACTCAGATTTGAATCTGTGTAATGTGCTATAGTAACATATTCTTTTTAGAGAGATGATTTTTAGCCACCAGCCACGTATACATTTGACTACACTTCATGTGAAGCCATGCAATTTTGGCATTTTATTTACAAAATATTGGACTTCCTTTAAGAAAACTGGGAGGGAAAATGTCAGTTACTTAGCCAGTACTCATATTTGAGTGCTCTGATTTTAATTATAAAATAATTAATAAATAGTATTTACCTAGTCTTAATAATAGCACATTAGTCCCCCTTTCCCTCTACAGGTTGGGTGCTACAGGCCTGTCATTGAGTAGGGAAACCTAAAGCCAGTTTTCTCCCTCTACCTACCACAAAGAAGCCTCGTGCCTGTTTCCTGTGCATCCCAGTGTGCTTTAATTGACAGAAAAATGAGATAAATTCCAAAGGAGAAAACTTTATCGATATATTTTGGATGCTTGTCCTCTCCAAATCTTATGTCAAAATGTGATCCCCACTGTGTTAGTCCATTTTTACACTGCTGTAAAAAAATACCAGAGACTGGGAAATTTATTAAAAAAAAAAAAAAGTTTAGTTGGCTCACACTTTTCCAGGCTGTACAGCATGGTGCTGGCATCTGTGTCTGATAAAGGCCTAAGAAAGGTAACAACCATGACAGCAGGTTAAGGGGGCAGAGGTGCATCAGCTGGTGAGAGCAGGGAGCGAGAAAGACAAGGGGGAGGTACCAAACTCTTTAAACAACCAAATCCCATTGAACTAACTGAGGGAGAACTCACCACCAAGGCATTGGTGCTAAATCATTCACGAGGGATTTGCCCCCATAATTCAATCACCTTTTACCAGGCCCCACTTCTAACTTTGGGAATCACATTTCAACATGCAATTTGAAGGGGAGAAGTATCAAAACTATATCATTCCACCCCTGGGCCTCAAGTCTCATGTCCTCCTCACATTTCAAAATTCAGTCATGCCTTCACAATAGTCCTCCAGAGTATTAAATCTAAAATTTAGAGTCCAAAGTCTTATCTGGAGATGAGTTCCTTTCACCTATAAAATTATGAAATAAAAGACAAGTTATTGACTTCCAATATACAGTGGTGTACAGACATTGGGTTAACATTCCCTTTCCGAAAGGGATAAATAAGCCAAAATAAAGAGGCAACAGACCCCACACAAGTCCTAAACCTAGCAGGCAGTCATTAAATCTTAAAGCTCCTAAATGAATCTCCTGTAAATCCACATCCTGCATCCAGAGTACACTGATGCAAGGAGTGGGCTCCCAAGGTCTTGGGAAGATCCACCCCTGTGGCTTTGCAAGGTGCAGCCACCGTGGCTGCTCACACAGGTTGGGGTTGAGAGCCTGTGGCATTTGCAGGCATGGTGCAAGCAAACAGTGGCGGTAGCATTCTGGAGTCTAGAGGACAGTGACACCTCCCCACAGCTCCACTAGGCAGTGCCTCTCTGGGGACTCTGGGTGGGAGCTCCAATCCAAAATTTTCCTTCTGCACTACCCAGGAAGAGGCTCTGTGCTGGGGTTCCATTCTTGCAGCTGACTTCTGCCTGGAGGTCCAGCCTTCCCCTTACATCCTCTTAAATCTAAGCAGAAGCTGCCAAGCCTCCTTCACTTTTGCATTCTGTGTGCCTACAGGCTTAACACTATATGGAAGATGCTGAGGGCATAGGCTTACACACTTGGCAGTGGCAGCCCATGTTCTGCCTGCGGCCCTTTGAGCCACAGCTGGAGCCAGAGCACCCTGAATATGGGAAACAGCATTGCAAGGCTGTACAACTCTGCCTAGGTCTCTGGACCTGTGATGGGAGGAGCTGCCTCAAAGACTTCTGAAATGGCTTTCAGGCCTTTTTTCCATTGTCGTGGATATTAACACACGGCTACCCTTTAGTCGTGCTAATATCCCTAGCAAGCGATACCTCCGCAGACTGCTTGGAATCTACCAGAAGACCAAATTGCAAATTTTCTAAACTTTTACAATATGCTTCCCTTTCAAATATAAGTTCCAACTTTAAGTCATTCCTTTACTTCTGTCTGATCATAAGCTGTTAGAAGATGCCACAGCATTTCTTGAATGCTTTGCTGCTTAGAAGTTTCTTCTGCCAGATACCCTAAGCTATCACTCTTAAATTCAAACTTGCACGGATCCCTGGGTCATGAACACAATGCAGCCAAGTTATTCGCCACGGCATAACATGTATGACCTTCACTCCAGTTCCCATTAAATTCTTCATTTCCATCTGAGACCTCATCAGCTTGGCCTTCACTGTCCATATTTCCAACAGGTTGTGATTTTGATCAGTTTCCAAGAAGTTTCTAACTTTCCCTCATCTTCTTATCTTCTTTTGAGCCCTTTAAACTCTTCCAACCTCTGCCCATTTTACAGCTCCAAAGCTGCTTCCACATCTTCAGGGATCTTTATAGCAACACTCCACTCCTGGTATAAATTTTCTGTGTTAGTCCTTTCTTGTATTGCTGCAAAAAAAATAGCTGAAACCGGGAAATTTATAAAGAAAAGTGGTTTCTTTCAGCTCAGGGATCTACAGGATGAATAGGAAACATGGTGCCAACATCCATTTCTGGTGAGAACCTCAGGAAGCATACAGTTATAAAGGAAGGCAAAGGGGGAGCAGGCATGTCGCATGGCAAAAGCAGGAGAGAGAAGGGAGAGGTCCTACACTCTTAAACAACCAGATATCATGTGATCTAACTGAGAAAGAACTCATCACCAAGGAGTCGGTGCTAAACCATTTGTAAGGAATCTGCCTCCATGATTCTATCACCTCTCACCAGGCCCCACCTCCAACGTTGAGAATCACATTTCAACATGAGGTTTGGAAGGAACACATCTGAATCATATCACCCAATGTTGGAGGTAGGGGCTAGAGAAAGGTGTTTAGGTCATGGGGGTAGATCCCTCATGAATAGCTTGGTGACCTACATATGATGATGAGTGATTTCTCCCTCTGAGTTCATGCAGAAAAGCAACTACTTTTATAACAATTATTTTATAAATATTTTTATATATGAGAATTATCTGTTCTTTGCTATCCAAAGAGTTCTGGAAAAACCATTTAGAAAAATACAAATACCTATACATTCACAAAAGGGATAATGCTCAACAACTGTAACAAAAAATATTTAACTACTCTATTAATCGAAGAATTAAAATAATCTATTTTCCCCATTAGCTGGGCAAAAGGATAGATGTACCCGGAATACTAACAGTAGTTATCTCTGGATAGTAGGACTTGGAAGATTTTTCCTTTAATTTAATGTGTAGTTTACTATAATGTTTTACAATGAACTTTTATAGCTAAAGAAAATATTATGTCTTTTTTTTTTTTTTTTTTTTTTTTTTTTTTTTAGTTTTTTTTTTTTTTTTTGAGACAGAGTCTCGCTCTGTTGCCAGGCTCCAGGCTGGAGTGCAGTGGCGCAGTCTCGACTCACTGCCACCTCCACCTCCTGGGTTCAAGCAATTCTCCTGGCCAACTCTACTAAAACTACAATAAATTATCTGGGTGTGGTGGCATGCACCTGTAGTCCAGTTACTCAGGAGGCTGAGGCAGGAGAATCGCTTGAACCCGGGAGGCAGAAGTTGCAGTAAGCGGAGATTATGCTACTGCACTCCAGCCTAGGGAACAGAGAGAAACCCTGTCTCCAAAAAATAAATAAACAAAAAGCGAATAAAATACAACATGCAAAAAGCTATCCTCTTTCTCTTCAAGGCCCCATTTCATTCCCCCGCTCCCTCAGGAAGCCTTCCCCAGTTCCCAACCCAGGTCCAGAGTAAGCCAGGTACCCCCTTCCTGGCCTACTCCTCCCCAGGCCCTGGTTAGTGAGCGCACATCATGCATCCAGCCTTGAGCTCTATGGGGCAGACATAACTAATCATCTTTGTTATGTCAACTTGGTAGAGATAACTGGCTCCAGGAGCCCTGGAAAGAAACTTTCGTTTTCTGCCTACCATATTCCAGGCATCTTCCTTATAGCCAACTGAATTGTCACCACAATCCCATGGGGTATTATCAATTCTTACTGTACTGGTAAGAAAACAGGCTGAGAAGGACCCACAGGAAATAGCAAACTTGAGAATAATCAAGGCCACCCAACTCCAGGGCCCCTGTTTTTTCATGAGAGTAGCTAACCCGGTATCTAGCTCACAGTACAGTTCCAAAAATGTTTAACTCAACCAAATTAAATTAGAATTAAGATTAAACTGGAATTAAGATTTTCTTCTGGAGCTGGGGTCTTCCCGTGTTCTGAGATCCTGAAAAAGTGGCTGAGGGCCCTCGGTGGCAGACAACACCCTCACTCGGCCAAAAGGAGCCAGGCCCAGCGGTCACACCCAATGGGAAAGTTTCTTCATTAAACCACAGTCTTTTAGCCTACTGGGCTCCCCTTCAGGGCCAGGTTTTTGTTTTTAACAGCTTTATCAAGATACAATTCACATACCATATGGATACACATTTAAAGTGCAATTCAAAAGCTGGGCCCAGTGGCTCACGCCTGTAATCCTAGCACTTTGGAAGGCTGAGGTGGGTGGATCACATGAGGTCAGGAGTTCAGGATTACCCTGGCCAACATGGCAAAACCCCGTCTCTACTAAAAATACAAAAAATTAGCCAGGTGTGGTGGCAGGTGCCTGTAATCCCAGCTACTAGGGAGGCTGAGACAGGAGAATCGCTTGAACCCAGGAAGCGGAGGTTGCAGTGAGCCGAGATGTTGCCACTGCCCTGCACTACAGTCTGGACGACAAAGCAAGTCTCTAAATAAATAAATAAATAAATGTAGTTCAATGGCTTTTTGAGTATATTCACAGATATGTGCATCTACCACCACAATCCATTTTTAGAACATTCATATCCCTTAGCTGGCATGCCCCAAAACCCTTAGCTCCCTCAGCCCCTGGCAACAACTAATCTACTCTCTGTTTCTATGGATCTGCCTATTCTGGACATTTTTCTTTCTTTTTTTTTTTTTTTTTNTTGACCTCGTGATCCACCCGTCTCGGCCTCCCAAAGTGCTGGGATTACAGGCGTGAGCCACCGCGCCCGGCCGTATTATGTCTTTTTTAAATAGCTTGGAGGAATATAATACATGAAATTTAATATTCCTCAATAAGGAAGATGTCTGTGAAAGTAAAAGGAGCCCTCACCTTACCCACACAGTTCCTGAAACGTGGGAGCGCCTCTCTTCACTCTCACACCACCAGCTTTCTGCTGCTCTAATTGTCTTGTTCCCACCCTTGCATTCTGTTTCTCCTTCACTCGTGACTTTTATTTTTCCTTCTATTTTCTAGTCCACAGCCACGGTCATAAATGCAAGAAGCAAAGTAGAGTCATATGTAATAACAAGAACAACCAGTATTGCTGCTACTGCTGCTGCAACAATGTTCTTGCCATGTAGTTAGTGCTTACTAATTCACCTTTGTGATCAGAGGTTCCTTCAGTGTTAATAAGCCATTACCTCCCTGACCTGCTCCAAAGCAAAGCCAAAAAAATGCAGATGGCTATGTTTACCCCGTAGTAAAAGTGGAGAAGGTAGGCAGAGGATGCATGTGGAGTCTGGAGAAGAGAATGCAAGGTCACAGATGAAATGAAGGGGATACAAAGCATGACTCTTAAAATCTGTCTCAGGAATTTCCCACATCATATCTCTGTCTCTATTCTTTACCCTCCACCTGGAGAGACACCCCCTCTTTTCCTCAGCAAAGTCTGCTGAAAGAATAAATTTATGAGTAAATTATTCATGAGTAAATGAAAGCATAAATGAATTTTTTCTTCCTAGTATGTATGTTCACAGCAATTTAATGATTTGTTTTTCTTTATTTCTAAAATTTCCTTGAATTCTTAGAAAGTGTTAGTAGCTTTTGTAATGCTTCATTTCACCCACAATTTATTTCTCTTCTACATCCTGCTTCACTTTCGTTATCAAAAGGTAGCATAATATACTAATTTTAATTATTAAATTGGTATTATCTGACTTAATTTTTCTACTCATATTTCATTACTTGAAAAATTTTCTTTTAATATTAATTTATTATAACCTGCTGTATTCTAATCCTGTTAAAGCCTGGCCCAAATACTAAAGAGTTTCTCTTCTCATTTGCACACTTCTGTACTTCTGGGAATTTTACACATTATTTTCTCATTGGTTCTTACAGCTTACATTAATTTACTTTCAATTACATTTATTTCCAGTAACTTTCTTTCTAAATGATATCCCAGAGAATCTTTTTCCTTTTCATAAGTTATCACAAATAATCTCGTCCACAAACATTCATAATAAAATACCTGCTATTCTGTTGTAACAAAAGATAGAATCGTTATATTTCAGTTTCCTGCATATCTCTTCTTTTCTTAACTTGAAAGTACTATTGCTTAAGGCCATAGATATTATGAACAGTTAAATCATGGCGATTGTTATTCTGGTATCTAGAACAGTGCCTGACGCATGTTAGATGCCCAATAAATATTTGTCAAATCAATAAACAACTTATAAAGCACCAAATTAGAAGTGACAAATCCCTCTTATGATTCCTATTGTTCATTTAATAAATAATTTTGGAGTGTCTTTGATCATCTCATTGACAAAATGATTAGCTGGCAGCATTATTATTTAATAGTAACAGCAACAACAATTATAATAGTGTAATAACTGAAGCATGTGGTACTTTTAGAAAGTGTTAGTAGCTTTTGTAATGCTTGATTTCACTATTTTAAGTGCTTTAAATACATTAATTTAATTTTCAAAACCACCCTAAGAAGTGGTTACTATTACTACTTCTTTTACTTTATTTTACTTAATTTACTTTGCTTTATTACTATTTAATTATGAGGAAACAGAGACACAGAGTGGTTACAGTCACATGGCCAGGAAGTGAAAGAAACAGGACTTGAACCTGGATTCTTAACCACTACACTATATTGCTTCTTCAAACGCTAATATCTTACATCATTTGCTTCAACTAAATTATAAGCTCTTCA
Source organism: Cebus imitator (assembly GCF_001604975.1). NCBI lineage: Eukaryota > Metazoa > Chordata > Mammalia > Primates > Cebidae > Cebus > Cebus imitator. The sequence goes on from NW_016107318.1 coordinate 3,768,818, forward strand.
ACTAAATTAGAAGAGGAAAGATCTTTATCTTTTACTACCCAGTAGCACTCACAACTCTGATCTAATAATTAATACCTTATAAATTATTAGAATATTTAGGATAAGATGCATAAAGTTAACAGGCAACATCTCTACTTCTGATGAGATAGTGAAATCAGAACCAATGATTTGAAACTTGAAGTGGAAATGTTCAAGAAAGTTTTCTGAAGCTATGAGCTTCTTCTCTCTTCCTTTCTACTGCAACCAATCCTTTTTAATGGAAGAGAAAATGAAAAATATCTGAACTAAACACAGATGATGATTTTCATTGAGATGGTGGGCAGCATTAATACCAATAAACTTTTGAGTATTTTTGGATTTCGTTGTACATTCACTATGTGCCAATCACTCTGTGATGAGATTTTAGGGAAGTCAACTTATTTAATCTGATAGTACATCTCAGTATGGTATTATTATAATTACGGATATGCACAATTGTCTTAGAGTAACTCTAAGGTCACAGCTAAGGAGTGATGAGGCTGAGATTTATGTTCTTCACTTATATTCTGAATAACTGCATGAGTCTCAAAGGAAGCCATGATTTGGGACTATATGCAAAAAGCTAAAATAATTCATTTTATATAATCAAATTGTCTCTGTCTCCTTCACTGTCACACCACAGCTACACTCAATTTCAGCATTCCACAGTCTGGAATCCTGAAATACAAAGCTATTGTATTTGGGGATACAATAGCTGAGGAGGAGTGAGAAAAAACACCTCCCTGTCTATTTAAAACCACAACTGTATTCACTCTTCTATGGCATTAGCTGTGCTACAACTAGAAAAAGAGGACAGACAGGAGACAGGTTTAAACAAGCTTTGAAAGTTATATTTACAAGTATCACAAGACAAATTTATCCTATAGGATGAAGTCCTCTCTGAGTGCAGATGAATAACACAGATGTACCAGGTAAAATTGGTGTGGCTATAGATGCCTTCCAAAACAAATATAAACGGAATGCATTTTACATACTTCCTATAAAGATAAGTCTAAGCAAATAAGGCTAAAACTGGCAACCCAAAGAGATTTGGGACACATCGACATCTTGAATGGTTCTTCAAGTGTTTTGGAGCTTAATAAAAAGCCCAAAATCCTTTAAGCCAGAAGATTTTTATATCCATGAGGGTATAAATTTAATCCACATGTTTCTGATTAGTTTACACTTAAGTCATTCAAGCAATGTTTGTAAGTGTCGTCTCAATGTCTACGATATCTTTGGGTACTTTTATAAGTCTTTCTCCTTAAAAAAGGTCATGCTTTTCCAAGAGCAAATAAATTTAAAATAACAAAGTATTCCAGATCACTACACTCATCCAAAGCAACAAATTCTTGTGTAAATTCTCATCCTAGCAATGTCTTTTAAAAATGAATTGACATTTGCCAATTTTACACCATACACGTTCATGGAAGGAGATAGTTTTATACTCAAGTGAGCTCAATTCCATATACACAGATCCACATATTTATCAAATCACACTATAAACCAATGCGTAATGCATTTTATATGTAGATAGTACATACACAAGCAGACTTCTAAAAGGTTGTCCTAAGGTATACTCTCGAGGCAATAGACTTTGGGGCAGATATCTGCATGCAGAAAGTTTTCTAGGGAGATCGTGAAGTAGAGAAGGAAGAGGAATTAGGCAGGAGAGGAGCTGCAATGCAGTTGCAAGGAAAGTCCTCAACAGACACCTCAGCAGGCCCTGAGACATGAATGGACCTTCAGAAATACCCAACAAGGCAAAGGACAGATTCCCTTTATCCCCACATCCACCAGTCAGTGCACATACACTGACCCTAAGAGACAGAGACACAACCTTAGACAAAGCAGCTACTTTCAGCTGAAGGAAAATTCCCTTGAGAAAAGGAAGATCTGGGAGGAGTAACACAGTGTCCACTTTTTAGGTCTGTTGGATTTTTTTGAGACTTAATCCTCTGTGACTGAAAACTTACCTAATCTTTTAGTCTGTTAACAGCACAAATTAAGGCATATACCTTCACTTAATCAGCTGGTAAAGACATGATGTAAGCAAGCCCATTTCAGACAAATTTCCACATTTACCATAGAGCTTTCATTTTATGACAAGGAACGCGCAATATCTGGAGGTCTTTACTCAAAGTAAGTTCTCCTCTTGTCCCCCGACATGATTCTCTCAAAGATAAAATACCAATAAAAAATAAATACATTATGAAAAAATGTGAGGATGTAGAGAAAATGTCAGTGTTAAAGACTCTGGGGTGAAATTAATCCAAATTTCTACTACCTAACATTTTCCTTCGCCTTTGATACTTCCCATGCAATGCTTGATTCCTTATCTTACTCATTCAACAAACATTGATTAATGGTCCATTATTTTTTGGAATTAAAACATAAACTAATAACATAGAGTAAAGCCACCAAGAACCACTCAGAATAACAGAGAAAACATATAAACAAATCACTGTAATATCATAAAATAAAATATCAATCCCAGTGTATCCATGGAATTCCTCTAGATGTGACAAAATTCCTAAATTCTCATTCTGGATTCAAATTTCAGAATGTCTAAGATTCTCCAGGACGCTATTTCCAACTTACACTCATAGAGAGCTCCTGAACACAGACTTTCTCCCTCTCAGAGCTCTCCAGCTCAAATCAGAAATCAAAGTACTAAAAAGTATTCCCTGGGCCTATCAACCAGGTCCTGACCTCATCACCAGAGCTAATCGAAAGTGTAAATGAGTGTAGTCACCGACTGGGCTCTCCTTTCCATGAGATTCACTTGGCAAACTCTTACTGACCCCACCTATGTGCCAGGCACTGGTCTAGGAGCTGAACACACAACAATCAGCAAGGCCCCTCCCTCAGGAGGGGCAAAAGCCCAGCAACAACCAAATAAACGGAGAAATGTGTATTATGTTATTACATCCTGCTAGGTCCTATAAGTGACATAAAGCAGAGGAAGGGAAGAGAGGAAAAGTAGACAGAAACTTTTTAAGATAGCCTGGATAAAAGAGGGGATATTTGAGAGGCCAGAGAAGAAAGAGGGAGAGAGTCATGTGGATGTCAAGAGGCCAGTGTTCCAGGCAGGAGAACACTAAGGTTCGGGGACAGGAACCTGCTCCCTGATCTCCCAGTGCAGCTCTTCTGCTAGCTATGGTCAGTCATTTACCCTACGGCGCTTACGCCATGCCTTCTGAAATGTGAGAAAGCCACTTGAATTCCCATGATTAAGCTACATTAATGTATCTCTAAAATATGTCTTTTCTGCTAGATATGAATTTTGAGTTGTTTAGGTCTAAGTTACAAACTTCGTAGGAGTAGAACCCGGGTGTCATCAGTCCTGTATCCAGACAGCTTTATTGCTGTTTCCACATTCCTAACAAAGGGACGCTCACACTTCACAAAGAAAACTAGCTAAAATGATTTATGAAAATATTGCCTCTGAAATCAGCAGAAATCCAAGATTAGAACTGAAAGACCTACATTTCCAAGATCTAACATAAGACTATAGAACAGTCCATTTTGTTTGTTTGTTTTTATTTTAGAGTCCGGGGATGCATGTACAGGTTTCTTGCAAGGGGATATTGCATGATACTGAGGTTTAGGTTTCTAATGATATCACCCAAGTAGTAAACACAGTATCTGATAGCTATGCCACCCACTAGAATCTCTCCTATTTGATCCAATGGTGATTGGTTAATTTTTTTAATTTGAGAAATAATTTAACATTTATGTATGTATTTGTATATATACACGCAAAAAAATAGGTATATATGTATACATGTACACTTTTATGTATGTACCTAAATACATAAACTATATATACACACACTACATATATACATGTACACATTTATATTGTACATGTATATATGTAGTGTGTACATGTACACATATACATCTGCAATTTTCAACATTATCTCTTCACTTAAAGCATATAAATCTACATCCATTCACCATCCTTTGGGTATTGAGGCAAGTGCACAAGACACATACATAGATTTCCATTAAACCATTCTTCAATGTAAGGATGGGGATCAGCCTTCCAAAGAAAATAATCTCCACTGATAGTCAAAATGTGCTATGATTTCATGTTATTCCGTCATTTGTCATTAGCCCTTTAAAATCTGGTCATTACAAAGCCAATACATTTTGTGATTTCAGTCAAAGTTCAATTAGCCACCCAGTTCTTTGATCTATATCTGACAAACACCTTAGTGACCAAACAATGTTTAACTATGTTGACTAGAAATATTAGCATAACAGTAACCATAGGAAAGTCAAGCTCCAACCCTACACTTGCAAGAGAACACATTTCTTGGGTAAGCTCACCTACATAGGAAATCATTTTGCTCTTCATGTGCTTTATATTTCTCTTTCCAATTCAAAATTATTCTGTATCTCTGAAGAGAAGGTAAAATAAACATATGTCCTTCTATTAAAAGACAGCTGAAGTTTAATAGCTTTCTAAGTCTACAGTTGCTGATTAGGGAACAGATTAAAATTACAATTTGGTCTCAGTGTTTGCTTGGCTGTTAACCTCCAAAACTCAGAATCCATAATCTGGTCAATCATTTCCAATCTTTTGACATTCATACTACTTAAGTTACAGTCAATCAGTCAGCAAGTATTTATTGCTCTGCCAAATAGGTGAACTACACATAGCACTAATAATTAACTCCTTTTAGAGTTGCATGTTCTAGAAGTGGAGAATTAAAAAGAATCATTACTCATATAAAAGTAGAAACAAAAGAATATTTAGAAAATGTTTCTTGAAAGTGCTGGTAAATCTCTTTTATCCTCCCTCACAACAGAAACATCAAGAGAATGTGTTCAAGATCTATGTAATAAGGAAAAATGATTCATCTAGGAAGAACACAAGACAATTTTATAACTGCTGTTTCACTTTCAAAGATGTTTAGGATTAACTTGTTGCTAAATGGAACTGTAAGATAATAAGCATCCATTGTAGTTTCCTGTATTTTTCAGTTAGCATTGTTATTAAATTAATGTGAATGAATTAACCATGTTTAAAACTACAAACCCCAGGTATTATAAAAATGTAAGTCACTAACAAGTTATATTTTAAACAAATGTTATGTTTGTACTACATTTCTACATTTTAATTACTAGGAGGAGAAAAGCACATTATCTCACTTTGGAAAAATAAAACACATTAAATTTTTTTTAAGCCACGGGATTTTTAGGGTAAGGAAACCATTCTGCATGCTTCTGTAATGGTGGACACATGTCATTCAACATTTAAAAAAACCCATGGAATGTACAACACAAAGAGAGAGCCCTAATGTAAACTACAAACTTTAGCTAATAGTAATATAGCAGTGTTGGCTCATTGATTGTAACAAATGTGCCACACCAAAGCAAGATATGAATAATAAAGGTGATGAAGTGGAGGAGGGGGAGGGAGTATTTGTAAATTCTCTGTACTTTTTACTCGTTTTCCTATAAATCCAAAAATGACTCAAAAAAGTAAGATAAAGTCTATTAAAATAAGAGAGAATTCAAACATTGTGATCATTTTTACCTTTGTTGATTAAAACTCAACAAATTTAATAGTATCACATTTGACATAAACTTCAATATAAATTTCAATTTATAAATGTAAATGGTTTCAGAAATTATGCTACTATTGATAAGTTTTTGATGCAGTAGTTCCTGTCAAGCACAGACACCATCATCTGCACCTTACTTACTTCCTCCAGTTGGTGTATGTACCTCTACCTTCATTCCAGTTTGAGATTTGAAAATGACTGTGAACACTGGTCAAAGAGTGTTTGCAGGTGTTCATTCAAATACAAATCCAACAATTCCCACTTAATCAGAGAAAAAAGGCACATGGTGTCAAATAGGGCATTGACCTGGAAGCTGCCATGGTTATAGTGCATCTATGGGAATCTAGAAGCTTGAGTTCAGAAGTATTTTTAAAAATCAGAAGCTTTTAAAACACAAGGTGGGCAGGAAAATGATGGCTCAGTAATTAATATCTATTACAATCCGCCTAGATATAAAAGAGAGAAAAAGAGAAAATTTTCAACTGTGAAGTATTAGTACTGAATGGTATTTTGAGATTCTCAAGCCTGCATTTTTATAGGGTTGTTTATACCTGTCTGAGCACCTTAATTTAATCCCCAAGGCACTTGTGTCCAGACCATCAAAGGTCAGAAGAAATCTTTTAGTCAGAAATTTTCATGAAGACTCAAATCTCCATAAAAGAAACCAAGATTGCAAAGAATGCTTAAAACAATTCAAAATATCAGCCCATTAAGTAATATCTGCGGTATATCTACTACCCATCTAACACAGAAATAATTTCCATGCTAAAAGTATTGATACATTGATGTCACAGATATATCAATAATTCATAGTTAAAGAGAAAATGGACCTCAGAAAATGTTTTGTGGAAGTCAAACTTTGTTTCCCCTAGGAAATGGGTTCAAAATATGAATTAAATTATAATATTTATTCTAACAAGGAAGGAAACCAAAAATCCAGGAATGGAAATTAGGGAAAACCATAAATTCAAAATATCCTTACCAAGAGTGTGAAATGTTGCTTCCTTCCATACTCATGCAGGAGTGAGTCTATCACTCCTATTCCTCAAAGTCAAAACCCACAGAATTTTTAAGATGCCTCAGAATAAATAAAAAAACAAAATACAGGTGATCACCTCAGTTGTCCAGGTTATGTCTCTCATTTATTAATACTTCACCATTTCACTGTTTTGAAGTATTCTCCAGAGAAACAACCTTCACTGTAAAATTTATTTAAACATTTTTCACCTCTTTTCTCACTTTCATTATATTTCTTTCACAACCCCTAAATTCATTTCAACTCACTCAGACTCACTTTTTAGTTTAAAAAGCTACTTTATTTCAAAAGTTAACTACAGAAAAACTAAAAAGTATCACACCTGGGGAATTTTTCGTTGTTGAGTGGCATACATTAACCTCCTCAAAAATAAACAGTGAAGCAGTTCCAGTGTTGTTAGAAATGGTTTCTGTTATTCAGTTCATGCAACTATACTATAATCACAGATCAGACTCTTACTGGGTTCACCTAAGGCCTCCTCAGTTGACAATAAGCAGGCCACCAAAGGTTGATTTCCCATGGATAGACCCACTCTCCCCTTGGGTGAGTTTTTATGACCTGGCCAACTCAGGAACAACAGACATTAAAAAAATGTAAACGACTTAACAATTCAAGAAGCCAGATTCAGGTTGTGAGGCAATATGAATAGAAATTCAATAATATGAATAGAAATTTCAAAAATATTAGAACAGTAGAACTCCCTTTGTAAAATAAACCCAACTCTATTGTAGAATCTGTCTGCAGTGGCAGCTGTCACAAACTTTTATATGTATCAAAATCATCTGGTTCATTAATTGAAACTGCACTAGTGGGCCAGGCATGGTGGCTCAAGCCTATAATCCCAGCACTTTGGGAGGCCGAGGCGGGTGGATCACAAGGTCAGGAGTTTGACACTAGCCTAGCCAACATGGGGAAACCATGTCTCTACTGAAAATACAAAGATTAGCCAGGCGTGGTGATATGTGCCTATAATCCCAGCTACTCAGGAGACTGAGGCAGGAGAATTGCTTGAACCCAGGAGGCGGAGGCTGCAGTAAGCCGAGATCACACCACTGCACTCTAGCCTGGGCGACAAAGTGAGACTCCCTCTCAAAAAAAAAAAAAACAAACAAAAAACAACTTCACTAGCAACTATTCTTGGGCAATAAGGCTCTTCAGAGCCTAACAAAACTGCATTAGTAACAAGCATCTTCATTCTGCCAGATGAGGTAGATAAGGTACAACCACTACCTTGTCTTACCTCTACCTTTGCCTCACTTCCACCTTCCTATCACCTGTACTGCTATCTCTGGATGCTTTCCCACTTATTGTTACAGACAAGGGGAAAGAAAAAAACAATCTTTGTTGCCACTTGCCCCCTACAGAAGGTTTTTTCTTTTCTTTTCTTTCATGGCATGTTGTCACTTCTTACATTATAAAGCAAAATGTTGGAAGGAGTTAAGGTCATACTTATCGATCATAAATATGATTTTTGTCTTCTATCTGGAAGGTGAAATGATTTATGTTTGTTTCCAATAGCTTCACTTTAGCTTTCTTTTCCAAATTAAAATATCAAGCTATCACATACAGATGCTGGCTAACTTAAAATTTTAAATGAATGAAACCAAAAGGAAAGAATCTCTGGACTTCCTGTTGAACATACCTCTGTCTGGACTAAGGGCATTGTTCCAGTTAGTGAACTACTGATTTCTTCACTTGAACTATCTATGAAGTACACCTGAACTATTCAGCTATCTCAATTCATCACCAGCCTTTGCAGTTCTGGTCATTGTGTGCTTCAGAGAACCCAATAGCTAATATGCCCTGTCTACTAATTAAAAGTCCATGTGACTTTCTATCAAGACTTACCAAGACTTACTGCAATCTGTTCCGATGCTGTTTTATAGTTGGTCATTTTGTTCACATTTTAGAAATAATCATATGCAGTGTGTTAAAAATATGTAAATTCTGTAAGAACTACACTGCTCTGCAAGCAATTAACACTATGGTTAGAATTATTTAGCAACACATTTCTTTCACTTCAGGGCTTCTGGGAAAATAACCGTATGTGTAATTCTAAGCCAGAGCTGAGTGCTGACATAAATTTTGAGTAGGGGCCAGTCTTAGCATTTAAAAGACTGAACTTCCAAACTAACAACTTCGAAAAAGATAACCTGGAATTGAACATGGATTAACCCAAGAAAGTAGAAGTCAAAACTTCAGGCTCTTACCAGAAATGGACTCCAACAAATACAGGAGACACACATTATCGCCAGGAGTTGGATGACCATTTCCAAATGATGAGATCTGCCTTGTCTGTGCTGCTGACTTTTAAATTTAACTCTTAAAAGTGTAATTCCTGTGATAGCATTGCACAACAATGAAACACCAAGGGCTAAGAGCCCCAGAAAAGAAAAAAGTAGAAGATAAAATCTGTCTTCCCAGTCTTTGATGTCTTCTGTGTTGTAGAAACACCAGGTCCTCGATGCCTGAATTTTATAGTCTCGATGTCCAAGGATGGGCAGCAAAGCTATAAAAACAGCAAACAAGCACACACCACTTAACATCATTTTCACATGTTTGGATGTAATTTTCGTAGAATGAAATATTGGGTTCGTGACTCCAATACACCGCTCAATGGCCATCACGCTGCCTAGAAAAAGTGGGCACAGACCAGAGAATACCATGCAGATACCAAAAATACTGCAAAGGACATTTGATTGGTCAAAGCGGATCCAGTCTTTATCAGAAACATACACAAATACTGCTATGGTTCCATTGATGAGATGGCCAAAGAAATCCGTAATTACCAGGCCACTAGCCAAAAGTAGAAACGATGCCTTGGACTTCTGTCTAAATCTCCGATATGCCTTCACAAGAATGGCAATGGCAAGGCTGTTTGACAAGATTCCCACTGTCATGAAGATTACTGAAAAAAATACTGAAAGCCGGTTTTCTGCCTGGCAAGTTGTGTTTGAAAGAAGCCCAGCTGCAGGAGACACTGGCTGTTTGGAATTGTTCATAGACATTGTTGTGGAGATGAAAGCCAACCACTCAAGTCATCTCCCTCTCAAAACTGTGCAAGCTTGCAGTCCAGACATCTGTAGGATAAAGACAGAGGAATTATGAACTGCTCATCTGACGTTTAGACTGACGTGCCCCAGCATCCTGTGGTGGAATAGGTTTCATCTGGCCTATTAGAAGCAAGGTTGCATCATACTAAAAGCAGCTCATATCTGTCTGTGGTTCTACATTTCATTTTCAAGGTAAAGAAGCTGTCGAAATTGAGACCCATTGGTTAACTTCTATGGCCCATCTGCAAATGAGCACCTCCTCCTGAAAGCACCCCCACCCCACTTCACTGACACCTTAAAACTTTCACGTTTTACAAAATCGCTGCCAAGATTAGATTTAAACCCAATAAGTTTTTTTAAATCATAATAGTCTATTAAAGCAAACAAACAAAAACCAGACCTTTTAAAGTGTCTGCTCTTTCCTCTGGCGGGCTTTGTCCCCAAACTGCAGATTATTCCTCAGTTGAACGACCTGCTTGTCAGGCAGAGATAACAATCTCCAAACTTTGGAAGGGGACCTGCAAGTTCATTGATGTTAAACGCAGATTTCCTGAATATGTTTCTAAGCCTAAATCAAATAACAGCAAACCACACACACATTGAAGCTATGGAAAGCAGTGTGGTAAGTCTCTAGGAAGGTTTTCTGGTCTAGCTGCCCCCGTGCAGAAATTCTGATTCACGATGGGGAAGGGGGCAGGCCACGCTCACTCTGTGCATCTCGGCCAAGATAGCGTCCAATTACAGCTTCAGAGTAGCAACAACCAAGGCCAAGTATTTACTTGTCACTCTTTCCCTAGAGGGCTGAACCCTGAGTCACAGACACTGGATACACAAGGCCACAGCCACTCTGCTCCGAGCTAATTCGATTGGCGTTTCCCGAGCAGCTAGCTTTCCCGGAGGCTGCAAATTCCAGAGCCAGCTTTTCCTGCGCCCAGTCCGAGTGGGACTGCCTAGGCTTTCCCCAGGACGGTGGCCTCCTCCAGGTCTTACTCACAGCTCGACTCTCGCCCGTTACTGCCCCCCCCGTCGCCCTTCAGCCTGGCCTCACAACATCCTCTCCAAATTAACAAACTCGCTGAAACATTCTGCAATTGCTCAAACGCCAGAGGGCTATTTCTCTCTTATCCTGGGGACCCGGAGTGAGGAGATGCCCTGGTCGGAACTCTAAGTGCCGCCCGCAGTGAACCCTGCAGCGGCGAAAAGCGGGATCTCTGCCTATCTCCCTCTTCTGAGACCCTTTCTATCCGGTCCCCATCCAAACAACTCGGAATGGGGACGGGTTAGCCCGAGTACCCTTCTTTACACATCTCCCCAGCTTAGGGAATCTGGTCCAAACTCCGTGCCAGGCGCAGCCGGCAGAAGATGCGGGTGTCCCAGGGGATGGGTTGGTTAAACCTGGGTCTGGATAAGCATCCGGAGGCCAATGCGTTGGGATCAGTCTCTGGAGGGGTGGTTACCTTGTCATCCCAGGCCGCCAGCCGGGCTCTCTGTGGAGCAGAAGAGCGAGCCACTCGGTGCGCCATGGCGCGCCGGGCCCCGCGCCGCAGCTGCCTTAAGTTCCACAAACCGCAGCGCGGAGATCCTGCTCGGGCGCCGGCTGTGGACCCGCCGCTGGACCCCTCCACTCACTCGTTCCCTTAGCCCGGAACCGGCCCGGCACGCTCGGCTCCTAGGATCCCTCTGCACCTAGCTGCGCTCCAAGCCTGGGCGGGATGGGGCGCCCAAGTGACCTCCGCCTCTTCCTCTTCTCTCTCCTCTCCGCCCCCTTTTTCACGGGTACAGAGCAGAACTGGGAGAGAAGAGGGCACCGCGCTCGGATGCAGCCAAGCTGCGCTCAGCCGCTGGAGCAGCTAAGGAAAGTTTTGTTTTAAACTCATTTTTATCCCCAAGACATCTCTGAGGATGCAAGACAGGAGTCTGGAGAGCGAAAGAAAGCCCAAGATGTTGTGTTAGGCTGTCAGATGGTAGCTTGCAGGCAATTCATTCCAAGTCCAGCTCCAAATGCATAAAGACACCAGGTAGAAGGAGGTTGTGTTTGAGGGAGAGCTTTGTGTGGCAAATATCTCCAGGGAGTTAAAAAGAGGTATTCAGCAGGGCACAGTGGCTCATGCCTTTGTAATCCCAACATTTTGGGAGGCCAAGGCAGGCGGATCACCTGAGGTCGGCAGTTCGAGACCAACCTGACCAACGCAGAGAAAACCCGAAACCCCGTCTCTACTTAAAAAAAAAAAAAAAAATTAGCCGAGCCTGGTGGTACATGCCTGTAATCCCAGCTACTCGGGAGGCTGAGGGAGGAGATTGCTTGAACCCAGGAGGAGGTTGCCTTGAGCTGAGAATGCACCATGGCACTCCAGCCTGGGCAACAAGAGTAAAACTCCGTCTCAAAAAAAAAAAAAGGTATTCAAGCCCAGTGTTGTAAATGAAAACACTCATAGTCTTAGGGTTCACTGTCACACAGAGGACTGGGACTGTTTCCAGCTTTCTGAGGAATGTAAAAAGGAAAAGAAGTGAGATACCTTCTTGAAGAACACCTGCAGATAAGAGATTAGTAAGATTCTAGTGATTTTAGAAGTCCACTGGTGAGAAAATTTCTAGTGATACGTATACCCCAAGAGATGCGCATCTAGTTTCATGGAGATAAATGTATAATGAAGTAAAGAAATATATTTTTTCATTAGGATTATGATTTTAGCCATTTTATTCTGTAATTGCTTTTAGCTAATAGTGCTTTGACACATATCCATTAACTGTGTCTCATTTTTCTAGCTAAACACTTACGTGAATCTATTACTGACTTTTGTTCTTTTTATTGTTGTGAAATGTTGCCACTACATATGTGAAAAATCAGTGCCACCGGAAATGAACCCTGTTTCCCCATTCTAACATCAAAAGGAATCTCTAAATTCCTGAAAATTGGAAGGAACCAAAAAAATGCAAACGGGGAATAAAATAAATTAGCCATTAACTGTAGAAAAGAATGACTATAGTTTTCTCCTGTAGAATTTTTTTTTAAATGAAATCATCATAACTTGTAAACTAAACTGTTAATTATGGTGAGAAAAGTAAACATTTTGGTTAGATAACCTAGTTCCTAGAGAAATATTATACATGAATGGCCAGTATCCAAAGAACAATTATGTAATAAGCTATACTGAAAATATGAATGACACAAAGTACTATTCTTTCCTATTTTTAAGTATGTGAGTGCATATATAATTTTATTCTTTTTTTCTTTTTGAAAAAAATATGACATTTTTGCACCTGTTGACCCATCCTCTAAGTTCTCTCTCACTGCCCCCTAGCCCCCAACAGGCCTTGGTGCACGTTGTTCCCCTCCCTGTGTCCATGTGTTCTCATTGCTCAACTCCCACTTATGAGTGAAAACATGTGGTGCTTGGTTTTCTGTCCCTGCGTTACTTTGCTGAGGATGATGGCTTCCAGCTTCATCTGTGTCCCTGCAAAGGACAGGATTTCATTCCTTTTTATGGCTGCATAGTATTCCATGCTGTATATGTACCACATTTTCTTTATCCAGTCTACCATGGATGAGCATTTGGGTTGGTTCTATGACTTTGCTATTGTAAATAGTGCTGCAATAAACATACGTGTGCATGTGTATTCATAGTAGAATGATTTGTATTCTTTTGGGTGTTTACCCAGTAATAAGATTGCTGGATCAAATGGTATTTCTGGTTCTAGATCCTTGAGGAATCACCATACTGTCTTCCACAATGTCTGAACTGATTTACATTCCCACCAACAGTGTAAAAGCATTTATATTTCTCAACAGCCTCACCAGCATCTATTGTTTCTTGCTCTTTTAATAATCACCATTCTAACTGGCATGAGATGGTATCTCATTGTAGTTTTGATTTGCATTTCTCTAATAATCAATGATATTGAACATTTTTCATGTCTGTTGGCTGTGTAAATGTCTTCTTTTCAGAAGTGTCTGTTCATGTACTTTGCTCACTTTTTGATGGGGTTGTTTTTTCCTTGTAAATGTGTCAAGTTCCTCGTAAATTCTGAATATTAGACCATTGTCAGAGGGGCAGGTTGCAAAAATCTTCTCCCATTCTGTAGATTGCCTATTCAATCTGATGATAGTTTTTTTTTTTTTTCTGTACAGATGCTCTTTAGTTTAATTAGATCCCATTTGTCTATTTTGACTTTTGTTGCAATCGCTTTTGCATTTTTGTTATGAAGTCTTTGCCCATGCCTATGTCCTGAATGGTATTGGCTGGGTTTTTTTCTAGGGTTTTTACAGTTTTAGATTTTATATTTAAGTCTTTAGTCAATCTTGAGTTAGTTTTTGTATAAAGTATAAGGAATGGGGTCCAGTTTCAGCTTTCTGCAGCTTTTCCAGCTAGCCAGTTTTTACAGCACCATTTATTGAATAGGAAATCCTTTCCTCATTGCTTGTTTTTGTCAGATTTGTCAAAGATCAGATGGCTGTAGATGTGTGGTGTCATTGCCGAAGTCTCTGTTCTGTTCTACTGGTCTATATGTCTGTCTTTGTACTAATACCATGCTGTTTTGGCTACTGTAACCTTGTAGTATAGTTTGAAGTCAGGTAGTGTGATGCCTCCAGCTTTGTTCTTTTTGCTTAGGATTGTCTTGGCAATATGGGGTCTTCTTTGATTCCATATGAAATTTAAAGTAGTTTTTTCTAATTCTGTGAAGAATATCAATGGTAGTTTCATAGGAATAGCACTGAATCTATAAACTACTTTGGGCATTATGATCATTTTCATAATATTTATTCTTCCTACCCATGACAATGGTATGTTTTTCCATTTGTTTGTGTCCACTCTTATTTCCTTGAGCAGTGGTTTGTAGTTCTCCTTGAAGAGGTCCTTCATATCCCTTGTTAGCTGTATTCCTAGGTATTTTATTCTCTTTGTAGCAACCATGAATGGTAGTTCTTTCATGATTTGGCTCTCTGCTTTTCTATTGTTGGTGTAAAGAAATGCTTGTAATTGTGCGCACTAATTCTGTATCCTGAGACTTTGCTGAAGTTGCTTATCAGCTTAAGAAGTTTTTGGGCTGACACAATGGCATTTTCTAAATATAAAATTATATCATCAACAAAGAGAGACAATTTGACTTCCTCTCTTCCTATTTGTATACCCTTTATTTCTTTCTCTTGCCTGATTGCTCTGGCCAGAACTTCCAATACTATTTTGAATAGGAGTGGTGAGACAGGGCATACCTGTCTTGTGCTGGTTTTCTAAGGGAATGCTTCCAGCTTTTGCCCTTTCAATATGATATTGGCTGTGGGTTTGTAATAAATAGCTCTTATTATTTTAAGATATGTTCCATCAATACCTAGTTTATTGAGCATTTTTTACATGAAGAGATGCTGAATTTTATCAAAGGTCTTTTCTGCATCTATTGAGATAATCATATGGTTTTTGTCATTGGTTTTGTTTATGCGATGAGCTACGTTTATTGATTTGCATATGTTGAACCATCCTTGCATCCCAGGAATGGGGCCAACCTGAACATGGTGTATAAGGTTTTGGGTGTGCTGCTGGATTTGGTTTGCCAGTATTTTATTCAGGATTTTTGCATCGACGTTCATCAGGGATATTGGCCTAAAGGTTTTTTCTTTCCTTTCCTTTTCGTTTTTTTTNTTTTTTTGAGACAGAGTCTCACTCTGTCACCCAGGCTGGAATGCAGTGGTGTGATCTCAGCTCACTACAACCTCTGCCTCCCAGGTTTAAGTAATTCTCCAACTTCTGCCTCCCAAATAGCTGGGACTACAGGCAGGTGCCACCACATCTGGCTAATTTTTGTATTTTTAGTAGAGACAAATGTTGACCAGGCTAGTCTTGAACTCCTAAGTTTTCTTTTTTTGTTGTGTCTCTGCCCAGTTTTGGTATCAGGATGATGCTGGCTTCATAAAATGAGTTAGGGAAGGGTTCTTCCTTTTGAATTATTTGGAACAATTTCAGAGGGAATGATACCAGCTCCCTTTGTACCTCTGGTAGAATTCAGCTGTGACTCCATCTGGTCCTGGGCCTTTTTTGATTGATACACTATTAATTACTGCCTCAATTTCAGAATTTGTTATTGGTTTATTCAGAGATTTGACTTCATGGTTTAGTCATAGGAGGGTGTATGTGTCCAGGAATTTAGCCATTTCTTCTAGATTTTCTAGTTTATTTATGTAAATGTGTTTGTAGTATTCTCTGATGGTAGTTTGTATTTCTGTGGGGTCAGTGGTGATATTCCCTTTATCATTTTTTTATTGCATCTATTTGATTCTTCTCTCTTTTCTTCTTTATTAGTCTAGCTAGCAGTCTATCTTATTTTGTTAAAAAAAAACAGCTCTAGGATTTTATTGATTTTTTGGAGCATTTTTTGTGTCTCTATCTCCTTCAATTCTGCTCTGATCTTAGTTATTTCTTGTATACTGCTCTTCTGCTAGCTTTTGAATTAGTTTGCTCTTGCCTCTCTAGCTTTTTAAAATTGTGATGGTAAGGTGTCAATTTGAGATCTTTCTAGCTTTCTGCTATAGGTGCTATAAATTTCCCTCTTAACACTGCTTTAGCTGTGTCCCAGAGATTCTGGTAGGTTATCTCTTTGCTCTAATTAGTTTCAAATAACTTCTTGATTTCTGCCTTAATTTCATCATTTACCAAGGAGTAATTCAGGAGCAGGTTGTTCCATTTCCATGTAGTTGTGTGGTTTTGAGTGAGTTTCTTAATCCTGAATTTTAATTTGATTGCACTGTAGTCTGAGAGACTATTAATGATTTCAGTCCTTTTGAACTCTATCAGGTTATTTATGTTCCTCTCTAAACTTTTTACTCTAGTCAGCAGCTCCAGTACCCTTTTATCAAGGTTCTTAGCTTCTTTGCATTGGGTTAGAACATGCTCCATTAGCTCAGCATAGTTTTTTATTCCCCATCTTCTGAAGCCTACTTCTGTCAATTAGTCTGTCTCATCCTCTGTCCAGTTCTGTGCCTTGCTGGAGATATTGCAATCATTTGGAGGAGAAGAGGCACTCTGGCCTTTTGGGTTTTTGGTGTTTTTTCATTAATTCTTCCTCATCTTCATGAGTTTGTCTAGTTTCAATCTTTGCAGCTGCTGATTCTGGGATGGGGTATGCATGGGGAGTTTTTTGTTGCTGATGATGCAGTTGTTGTTGCTTTCTGTTTGTTTTTCTTTCTATAGTCAGGTGCCTCTTCCGTAGGTCAGGCCCTATTCATCTGGTTCACTCCCATGCTTGGAGATATCACTTAAGGAGGCTGAAGAACAGCAAGGATGGATGCCTCCTCCTTCTTCTGGGATCTCTGATCTCAAGAGCCACCAACCTGATGCCAGTAGGATCCCTCCTTTATAGGGTATCTGACAACCCTTGTTGGAAGGTCTCACATAGTTGGGTGGCACAGGGAACAGGACCCATTTAAGGAAGCACTTTGACTGTCCTTTGGTGGAGGGGGTGTGTTTAGCTAGGAGGAAACCCACTTCTCTGGGCTGCCTGGATTCCTCAGAACTACTAGGAGGAAAGGCTAAGTTTGCTGGTCCCACAGAGACTGCAGCCACCCCTTCCCCTAGGGGCTCAGGCCAAGGGAGATCCAGGTTCCAACCCTCAGCCTCTAGTTGAAATTTTGGGAGTTCCTGCAAGAATCCCCACCCAGTAAAGAAGGATGAGTCAGGGTCAGGCCTGAAGAGGCCCTCTGGCACAGCTGGTGTTAGGCTGTCGGGGCACCTTTTGGGACCAAGCCATCCAACCTCACTGGCTCCAGGAGGGAAAAAGTGTGGTGTGGAGCTATGGAGATGGATGCTGCCCTTCCCCCACCTAGGAAGTTTCATGTGTTAGGCAGTTGTGAATCCCAGCACTAGCTGCTGCCCCTTTCCCAAGGAGCTCAAAAGGCTTAGCTGCTGTTTCTAGTCAGCCATCTTGGTCCCAGCTCCTCTTCTGTCCTTAAATGATGAATAGCATGACATTGCAATTCTTGGTTTACCTGAGTCTCTCCCACTGAAATGAATTACTGCAGAAGTTTTGTTCATCTCTTCATTCACACCTAGGACAATGCCAGGCCACTCACCAAATGTTGCTTGAATTAATAAATGCTATAGTCCACATTTCCAGTATTAGATTTCAGGATTTTGAAAATTCTCATGATCTCACTGAAGCATTTCACTAATATCAGCTGCTCTAGCTACTGGGTTAAAAAAAAAATCCCATTAATACAATGTCAAATTGTAACATTCATTATGTAATATATTCAAAACAATATGAATTTCTTTTTCAAAGTACTAGACAAATCCCATTTCAGAACAATATCTACTTTGTATGTATTCTTGGTGTTCCTTCTTCAGAACCCATTCCTTAATCAAGACACATTTCACCTGAGCACTAAAGAGTCTAAAACACGTACATCCCTTCTCTGCATGTTACTAGTCTGTAAGGAAGAATAAATAACTACCTTCCAAATGAAAAAAAAAAAAACTCACATACACATGTATGTCTGGTCTTATGGGCCCCAAATCTGATCCCTATTCGAAGTACCCAAAGACAAGCATTGAGTGCTTATATAAAAAAGAACTGGGGAATCTACAGCTGAGAGGAACTAACAACCCAAAGTATTGTGGAGAATGGAAGATGCCTGATAAATTCTTCTGAAAAGTAGTGCAGCATGTATTGTTTCAAAGAAGTGGACACTAATAGAACTATTCATTCATATACTCTTCAGCAGATTCATTGAGCATCTACTTTGTGCCACACTCCATTTCTAGGAGGCAGAAACACCGCTGTATGAATGAGACATCTTAGCCTCTGCTCTGGTGTGGCTTCCAGGCTAGGAGAAAGTACTTATTTTTGTAGCATGCAAGCTGGAAATCTTGATATGATTTTAGATGTCCTTTTTGTGTTAAATAGAGGCAGAACTGATGTCAGCCTGTCTATAAGAAGATACCATGCCATGACAGGTGTGTGCTTGCCAATCATCGTCATTCAGGATGACAGGCAGGACACTTCTCTCAGAAGATGAGCACACAGTAGTAACAGTCAGAGAAACAGGGATTCCATGTCACTGAGGTTGAGATAAAAGCTCCATAAAAATCAAGAGGAGTTCTGGAAGTTGATTTTTATAGTTTTAATAAAATTGCCTAGAAAAGCTTTATTGGGATTTGCCATCAAGATTAATAGTGGACGCTGGGCACAGTGGTTCTTGCCTATAATCTCAGTACTTTGGAAGACCAAGGCAGGCAGATGGCTTGAGCATAGAAGTTCCAAGCATCTTCCACTCTCCATAATATTTCCAGACCAGCCTGTGCAACATGATGAAACCCCATCTCTACAAATATACAAAACTTAGCCAGGTGTGGTGGCACACGCCTGTAGTCACAGCTACTTGGGAGGCTGAGGTAGGAGGATTACCTGAGCCTGGAAGGCCAAGGCTGCAGTGAGCCATGATTGTGCCACTGCACTCCAGCCTGGGAAACATAGTGAGAACTTGTCTTAAAAAAATTAAAGATTAATAGTGGATACATGCCACAGTTTCATAGTGATCAAAATAATAACAATAACTTTTGTCTTTTCATTTTTATTATGTAAGTATTTGAAACATAAAAAGTAATATGCCTATACATTTGTGAGTTATAAATTATAAAATAAACATCATGAACCTGTCACTTTATTTAAGAACTGTATTCAATTTCTAAGACTGCTGTAACAAAGTGCTATAAACTAGGCAGCTTAGATCACAAAAATGTATTGTCTTAAAGCCTGAAGGCCAGAAGTCCAAAGTCAAGGTGTCAGCAGGGTTGGCTCTTTCTGAGAACTGTGAGGGAAAATCTATTCCATGCCTTTGCCTAGCTTGTGGTGATTTTCTGGCGATCTTTGACATGGTTAGGCTTGTAGAGGAATGATTGCAATTTCTTCATTAATTTACACGTAACCCTCTCCCTGTGGTTTTGTCTTCGCACAGCTGTCTTCTTATAAAGACCTCTGTCATGTTGGATCAGGGGTCTATGCTACTCCGGTATGACCTTATCTTAACTAATTATATCTGCAGCTACCCTAATTCCAAATAAGGTCACATTCTGAGATTCGAGGGCCTAGGAGGTGAACAAACCTTTTTTTGGAATGGTCACAATTCAGTCCACAGCAAGGACTATATTAAAACATTACCAATATTACATCTGCCTACATGCCTCACGCTCCATTTTATTTTTCTATATCTTTCCCCCAGATAACCACTATCCTGAATTGTGTCATAACTCTTTTGCACATTTATGTTATTTTGTCATATAAATATGCAGATGAGCTAAAGTATTATTTTGGTTTATAAATTTTCTGCAACTAGCTTTTTTTATGCAAGATTTTTTAAATGCTTTTATACTGATATATGCAGCAGTGGTTTACTCATTTACAAAGTTCTATAAAATCCCAATGTTAGGACATTCAAATTTTTAAAATAATACTCTGTTAATAGCTATGAAGTTATTTTCCCAAGTTTTGTTCTTATGAAATATTCTATAAGTGGCCTTGTGCCCATCACCTTGTGGAAGAGTTTCTCTAGAATATATACCTAGAGTGAAAATACTGAGTCATAAAGTTCTACTTTACAAGATAATGCTAAGCTGTTGTATTAATTCACATTCCCTCAAGCTGTATATGTGAGTTCCCCTTCATTCACATCATAACAATGCTTGAATTTGTTTCGCTTTTTAATTTTTACCAACCAGGTGATTATGAAATATCACATAGTAGACATAAATTACATTTCTCTGTGCATTCTTGTTTTTTCTTCTATGAAATGTCTGTTCTCTTTTGTCCAGTTTTTGTTGGGTTGTCTTATTGATTCTTTACATGTTCGGAGTACTAACCCCTTATAAATTATGTTTTTCAAATACCTTTACCCAAATTACAGCTTGCGCTTTCATTTTCTTAATGCTGTCTTATTTTTACAATCCTCAATTGTACAGTCCTCAATAAATAATAATTTTTTTACAGTCCTCAATCACATTTAAATATTTTAAACCTCATCTTTCATGTTACATTTCAGCATTTTTGTTGTGCATTTTAAAAGTCCTTCCATATACTAGATTATAAATATATTTTACTATATATTTTCTAAATATTTTACCATTTCTGTCATTCACGCTTAAGTCCTTAAGATAATGATTTTTCATATGATGTGAAGAATCTGGATTTTCTTTCTCCATATGATAACCAATTTTTGTGCTGCCATTTTTAAAGAATTTTTCTACTATGAATTGATTTTCATCCCCCAAAATTTATATATTGAAGTGCTAATGCCCAGTATCTCAGAATATAACTTGATTTGGACATGGGGTATTTAAAGAGATAATCAAGTTAAAGTGAGGTCATTACAGTGGGCCCTAAAATAATATGACTAATGTCTTTCTAAGAAGGGGAAGTGTAGAGACAGATAACCCATGCAGGAGAACACAGTGTAAACCTGAAGGCAGCCACCTACAAGTCAAAGTAAGGAGTAGCAGATCCTTCCCTCATGGTCCTCAGAAAGAAGCAAACTTACACCACCTTAATTTCAGACATCTAGCCTCCAGACTGTAAGACAATTAATTCCTGTTGTTTAATCCACCCAATTTGTGGTACTTTGTTATAGCAGCTTATATACCCTGCCTTCTCCACTAATCTGGAATATGCATCTTTCATATATGAATTTTCCATATATGCATAGGAAAATTATCCTTTTTGACTACCTACCATATAGTAGAAACTAAAATCGGTGCCTTAAGCATTTATAATATTTAATTCTCTGAACAAATGTATGGAGCCCAAGTGGACATCATCTCTCACCTGAATTAGAACAACCTCCCCCAGCTGTCTCCCATCTTGTTTGACCCCAATCCATTGTTCTCATGCAATCCTCTGTTGAGTGCAGTCTCTAAAGCAGGCTGACCAAGCTCACTCGCATTTAAGTCCTCCCACTTATATGCCGTTCTGTAACCTTAGGAAATTAATTCCTATATGCATTGGTTTGCTCATTTTCATAATGCAAAAATAATACCTTCTAACTCATAGACTTGTTATGAGAATTCACTTAGTTAAGTATTCTGAAGAGTATTTGGAACTCCACAGAGGTAGATATTATTATATCTTCATTAAATGAAAGTATGATTATGTTGGTTCCCAACTTACAACCCGGAAAGGGCTTCCCATTTCTCATCATTTCATCCCAAGCAGGTTTTTTGGAGCCTCAGTTCGTAAGAGGGTAATACATATTTTTAATAGTAATTAGGTTTAAGGATATTAATATTAATTAGGTTTAAATAGAATATTGTAGAACATTAATGGATACTAATGTGACTGAATCTTCTGGAAGGGGTCCCAGTGGCCTCTGGTCTCATCAGAAATACTATTCAGGAAGCCGTACTGTCATGGTTGAACTCTGAATTTAAAGTGGCATTCAGGGCCCTTCCTAATCTATCCACCTGCTTCATCCTTAGCACTTAACTCTTGTTCATCACTCATTCATCACTCAGAGGTAAATGCCTCAGCAACACTGACATTCTCTGCTCCAGAATCTCATCTCTTGGCCTTCATGCACTCGGTTTCTTCTATCTTTAACCATCACACACCGCCTGACTCTTCCCCAGCCTTCAGCACCTCACAAGTTTGTGTGCTTTCTGTACCCCACACTAACTGCAAGTCTGTCATCATCACTGTTTCCAGCACCTTCACAGACTGTAGGAGGTGCTCAGGAAAGAATGCGTGAATGAATAAGTGAACAAATGAAGTAGGTATATCACAGATTTGGAAACCCTGGCACAAAGAAGTTAAGTAACTTAGCTGGTTGGAATGGCAAGCACGTGTGAAAAAAACACGTCCATCTGACCACAAAACCCATGCTCCTAGTAAGTCTTCCTATCGCCTCTGGGTTTAACAAAATATAATAAAGTGCTGCCCTTTATGCACAAGGTTGTTGCTGCTCACTCTACCTCCAGAAGGACAGATGCTTGTATTGTTTTTCATTCAGTGCAGAAGGTTTTGCAATAGTGCATCAACATTCTTTCATAATATCCCTGACCAACAGTGGCACTTTTTGGTTAACTCTTCATGACAAGAACAGAGTAGAAATTTTAGGAGGTAGAAATAAATGAAAGGTTGGGAGGAAGCTGACTGGAAAGATAATATTTATTGGCTTCCTACCCTGTTCTTGGCACTGTGAGAGGTCTTTTAATGCACGCATTAATGCCATCAGGTGGTTATATTCTCATCATGCAGAAGAGGGATAAGAAGACTGCAGCTCTGAAGGCATAGCTTATTCGCCCAAGATTACACAGCTATGGTGAAAGTGAGATACAGCCCAAGCCATGAAGTGCTCAACTCTTTCTGCTTCATTCAGAGAATAGGGGACAGCACAGACTCTTAAACTTCCAGTCTATTTCCACATCGCTCATTCAGCCGAGACCCCATTTTTGACCACTCCCTCCAGAGCCCTGGGTGCCAAACGCTATTCACTGTAAATTCTACAAATTTCGGGGGCTCTTACATTGAGTGAGACACTGTGCTAAGGATATTGATGATTTCAGAAATGTTATAGCCCCAGTTTATGCCCTCAAAGAAACTTAAAATCTGGAGTGACCTGATAGTCCTTGATAACACTTCCTGCTTTTTACTTTACTTTTATTTCACCTTCATCATTTTCCAGACACCTATTTACTCTTTTAGAACTTTATCTTCCATGTATCTCACTTTAGTATTTGAAATAGAAATCTGATCTGGGCAACTAAGAAACAAGTTCAATCTACTCAGTTAACCTTTTTTAATGGTCTTGAGCAAGTGGGACATACCACATACAGTGTTCAGCAAGGGTGAAAGTAACAAGCTAAAATTTGTTACAAGGAAGGAAATTAACCAGCTGCAGCACCCCAGAAATGCCTGAGGGCACTGAGGGCCCTGGGACAGGGTGCTAAAAATCAGACAGTACTGTAGAGGCAGACTTTCCCTCCTTCACTTTTTGTTCATGCTTGCATAATAAGAGGTATAAAGTTTACATCTATTGAATACTATGTCTCATGTATTATTTAACTCTCATAAAAACTCCATGAGAAAAGGCAAAACCATAATCCCCATTTTGTACATGAGACAACTTTAAGGGGTTAAATCATATACCACTAGAGGAAAAACTCAGTCCTAGACCTGCTGGATTCCCAAGAGCCATGACCTTAACCTCTGGCCCACACAGCCTCACTGAAAATGATAAGCAGCCAAAACTCCCCTGCACACTGTATCTGAACACAAAGGGTTGCCTGCATATCTGCAACTATCATGGGATGTTCTTTTGTGGCTAAGTGATTATCGAGAGTCATCTTTAGTCCTTGACTGCATGCAATCAATACTTGCCTACAATTTTCACTTGAATTTCGCTTTCATGAGGTTTCAACATACCAGCATCTACATCCAAAGCGAATTTGGAACCACCATAAAAGATGATGAGATCATCCTTAGAAAAGTAAAGAAAATTACCTCTTTAAAAACCATTAAAAATTAGTCTCTTGAACTGTAATTCAAGTAAAGAGAGCCTGAAGGGGAAAATATTGATAGGCTAGCTGTACTTCTAACTTAGCACAAAGAGAAAACAGTTTTCTCTGAGAGATGGAGCCATCACAGCTGTGGAAACAATGGAAACAATAACAACAAAAGAGCTGATCTTGAGAGTCTAGCTGACTCCTTGGGTTTGCAACCAGTGCAATCCCACAAGGCATGGAGTTTAGATAGGCTCCACACTTAGGGTCAATGCTCTGCAGCCACCACCTTGCAATTCTTTTTTATTTTATTTTATTTATTTAACAGGATCTCAATCTATCACTCAGGCCAGAGTGCAGAGGTGTAAACATGACTTACTGCAACCCAAGTGATCCCCTGACCTCAGCCCCTCATGTAACTGAGACTACAGGCAGGTGCCCAGCTAATTTTGTTTTGCTAATTTTGTTTTGTTTTGTTTTGTAGAGATGAGGTTTCGCCATGTATTGCCCATCTTGCTCTCTAACTATTAGGCTCAAGTGATCTGCCTGCCCCAGGATCCCAAAGTCCTGGGATTTGAAATTCTTAGTTATTGTATCTTTGAAATTGTGTTTTGTAAATGAAATCCAGTAGAACAATGCAGCATGTGCCAGGGTCTTGGAACTACCTGTCCAAGCACAGCCCTGTCTCTATGGGAAGGGCCTCTGTGTAATGGGTTCTCAGGCACTCTCTCTTACGTCCCAACTGTGTCTCCTCCCCCATCCTCTTTCACATGCCCTGCCCAGTGGCTGCTGCCACCCTTCACCAGGGAAGCGGCCCGGTCTCAAGTTTGGATATGCTTGTGGTCCAGCACAGACACCTAATGGCAGCTCAGGATGGGACTTGGTGGCTGCCATTCTCACTCCAAGTGAGAAGTGTCCAGTGAGGGAGAGACAGCCTTCTTGCTCACCCTCATCTAGGCACTGAGCACATCCTAGCACAGAGCTTTAAAGATATTTAGAGGCCACCCATCTACTGTGGGGTGGTGGCCCAAGGAAATGGAAGGCACCTGGCAACTCCCCACCCTCTGTCTGGGAGGGTGCAGCACAAAGATTCCTTGGCCAGTGGGAGGAGAAACTCAGTAGTCATTGGGCCCAAGCAAGCAGATGTACCCAAATCACAGAGCAGGGCCCTTGGGTGCCTGTAAGAGTCCATACTGGCCCCACGAGTATTCCCATACCCAAGTGCCCCCTCAGCCAACTGATGCTTTGGAGATCTGCTCATCTTCCTTCCAAGCTTCCTGATCTTGCTTAAGTTTGTCCCTTCCTACCAAGCTAAAGGCACTCTCCCAGGACAAGGAATGAAGTACAAATTGTGTAATTTTGGAGATTCTGCCCACAAGTGAAATGTCCTGATGTTTGCATTTAAATTGGCATTGCAAAATATAAACAATAAAATTCATGCTAACAATTTAACATTTTAATTTTATTTAATAAGTTAATAGCAAATAAAAACCACCATGACTAGTCAAGAGAGAGACCACAAAAAGAAACAGCTGTGTATTTTCATACTTTACCAGCCCTTTTTTTCTGCTTTTTGCATTTCTCTCATGTCTCACATCAGGACTGGCTCTTAGACATCTACATGTCTCCTATCATATGTGCCTGAGGTACAACATACCATCAGTAAGTATTTGGTTAGTGAATGAATAGGCTCCCGTGGCATTTTTTCCTTCTGTTATGGCACTAACAATGTTCTGCCTGCCAAATTGACAAAAAGACTGTGTCCTCTTTATATTTGCATCTTCCATAAAACAGCACAATTTTTTTTCGAGACTGAATCGTGCTCTGTCATCTAGGTGGAGTATGGCGGGTGCAATTTCAGCTCACTGCAACCTCCGCCTCCTGGGTTCAAGCAATTCTCTTGCCTCAGCTTCCCATGTAGCTGGGACTACAGGCACGTGCCACCACGCCCAGCTAATTTTTGTATTTTTAGTAGAGACGGGTTTTACTGTGTTAGCCAGGATGGTCTCAATCTCCTGACCTCATGATCTGCCCA
Source organism: Cebus imitator (assembly GCF_001604975.1). NCBI lineage: Eukaryota > Metazoa > Chordata > Mammalia > Primates > Cebidae > Cebus > Cebus imitator. The sequence goes on from NW_016107318.1 coordinate 3,795,013, forward strand.
CCTTGGCCTCCCGAAGTGCTGGGATTACAGGCATGAGCCACCGCACCCAGCAGCACAATCTTTTTGTTGGTGTTAATCTTTGTTGAATAACTGTATACATTTCTGCCTTCCCCCGTCACAGAAACTGTATCTCTCTAGATAATATGAAAGGGAAGATAAATAGTATAGACTGAATAAGTTAAAACAGAAACATACTCTCAAATTATCCAGTGGGACAGAAAAAAATACTTTTCAGACCAAATTGTGTGACTAATTATCCACATTCTTTGCATGTTTCATGTCTAGACATAGCTGAAGCATCGTATCTTATTTTCTAAAAGCCAGTGATAACTAATTCTAACATGAATGAGATTGTTTCTTCTACTGTAGAATTTTTTTAAATATTAAATTAAAAATTAAAAGCACTCTATTGTCACAAATGTTTTTAAATGTTCAAAAAAATCTTGGCTTTCTGAGTCACTTCTCTGACAATAGAAGGATCTGATCTTGTGAAAATGTCAGTCAGAGCCAATTATCACTAACCACGGAAAACAAACGTGTTGTCAGAACACTGTGTCTTTGAAACACATGTGGAAGTTTGGTCTTTTATATAATCAAATATTTATTCTCAACAGGATAATCATCAGACAGAAATGTCTCCTTTTTCAGAACACCTCACTTGTATATCTAATACCTTCTGCATATCTCCGCCACAGTGAATGGTTAAAATGCAATTGACAGAGGGTAAAACTTTGCCTCCAAATAGGTTAATTCTCCTGATATCTCCATTCAGCAATTCCCAGATATCCAGCAGATCAATGCATTCCTCATCATTTATGCCCCCTTTTTCCCCACCCCATCAATATCTCAACATAGCAGCTCACTCACCAATTAGCTGATTAAATTAGAC
>NW_016107318.1:3796076-3840934 GCF_001604975.1 Cebus imitator
TGTGTGTGAGTGTATGTGTGAGTGTGAGTGGTATACACACACACACACACACACACACACATTCTCTCCCTTTCTGCCTCTCTCTCTTTCTATACATAGAAAAAGAGAGAGAGAGAGAGGTACATAGACCAAAATCTGCAAGTGTGACCCAGCAGGCGGGAGAAGAGCCAATGGTGCAATTCCAGTCCAACGGCCAGCAGGTAGAGACCCAGATCTTGTTCCAGTTCCAATGGAAAGGCAGTCTTCTGGAGAATTCCCCTTGCTGTGGGATGCTGGCCCTTTTGTTCTATTCAGGCCCTCAGCTGATTGGATGAGGCCCACCCATGTGATGGAGGGCAATCTGCATTACCCAAAGTTCACCTATTTATTTATTTATTTATTGAGACAGACTATCACTCTGTCATCCAGGCAGAGGTGCAATGGTGCCATCTCAGCTCACTGCAGCCTCTTCCTCCTATTTTCAAACAATTCTCCTGCCTAAGCCTTTTGAGTAGCTGGGCCCACAGGTGTGCACCACCATGCCCAGCTAATTTTTGTATTTTTTGTAGAGACAGGGTTTCACCATGCTGGCCAGGCTGGTCTCAAACTCCTGACCTCAGGTAATCCTCCCACTTTGGTCTCCTAAAGTCCTGGGATTACAGGGGTGAGCCACCACACCTGGCCAAGTTCACCAATTAAAATGTTAATCTCATCCAAAAACATTGCTCAAGTCAACACATAAAATTAAGCATTTTAGATTCCTTCTACCATGTAAATTATTTCATACTTAGTTCCCAAGTCCAATTGATTCTAGCTCTACAGAATTTCTTGCTTCTATTTACTTCTTTGTAGTTTCACTGGAAAAAATCCTAAAACAAGGCTTTACTTCCTCTTTCTTTCTACGTTAAAGCATACTACACACTACTGTATGATTAATCTTCCCAAAATATAAATCTAGGCTTAAAATCTTTCAGTAGTTTCCAATTAATCATCAAGTAAAAATCCAGTCTCTATAGTCAAACTAGCAAGACCTCCCCAATCCAATGCTGTCTTCTACTTTTTCCCATCACTTGACCTACACTTTGGCCCTCTGTCTTCCAGATACACTCCATGATTGATTTTTTTACCCCAGTACCTGTGCTCCCATTGTTTTCCTTTTCTGAAATACCCTTCCCGCCACTCTCTTTACCCAAATCCCATTCAACCACCACCTTCTCTATCAAACCTTCCCCAAATATCCCTCTCCCTATGTTGTTTCAAGCTGGAACGCTATTTCTCTTAATTACTAGAGAAATAATTTTCTTTTTTTTAAGTTATCACTCTTTATCTGACATCATGAATATTTGTTCTGTTTTACTCTCACTCTTTCTGCTCACTATCAATTACTTAAGGCACCAACCAAATGAAATGGCATTTCAAATGTTTTTAATGAATGCATGCTTGCATCTGTTTAAGTGGATGTGCAGTAGACATTTTGAACAACCAGGCAAGTCTGATAGAATGCTTGCCCAACCAATTTTAGTGCATTGATGAATTCTAAGCAATACAAAACAGCAGTAGAATGGTACATAAAATTATAAAGAGCCTGGAGTTAGTCTAACTATTTTTGTTCTGGAATGAGAATCCCATGAGATAAAGTGGGAGAGATTGGATGGAAGTAATAAAACGTCTCTGACTTTATCCCCTGACCTTCAGCCTTTGCTTGAGATCCTGTAACTTAAATCATTGTTGTTAGTCACTATCCCTGAGATGTGTAGCATTTCATCTGAATGCTTTAATTGTCAGACAGAACCCGCTATGCACAGCTGAACTGGGAAAAACTAGAAAAACTACACAAAGCTTTTCCAAAACCTAGAGTAACAAGAAGAAAATAATTATGGCATATATATGTAATGTATAAATATATAAATATATAATATATTTTATATATAAACATATAAGTATATACAATATTTTTATATGTTAAAAATGTATATTTTAATATGTTGTATATGTTAAAAATGTATATTTTAATATGTTGTATATATTAAAAATGTATTATACTAAAAATATTTATATTTTAAATATGAAAAATGTATTATGTAAAAGCTATATATATATTTGATTTGATTTATAGGGTACTTGGAATGAGTCCTAGACACCTGCATGTTTGGTGAGGTGAATCTTCTACTAATCCCACTACATCCATCCACTCTGTACAAACGGGCTTCTCTCTTGGGTTCTTATTCTCTGCTCCAGTTTCTTGTGTGATTGAAATGCTATTTCATTTGGCTGGTGCCCTGATGACTTGAATGGTATATAGGAGGACCAATTTCACTTAGCAGGCCATATATATATGTGTGTGTGTGTGTGTGTGTGTGTGTGTGTGTATGTATATATATGCTATGTCCTGTTTACCAATTATTGATCCATTGGCTGACAAACTCAGGCCCAGGACTCATAGGTCCTGTCTGACTCCACCTTTGTGATGCTTAATTTTATATGTCAACATGGCTTGCCACAGTGCCCAGATAGTTGTCCAAATATTATTCCAAATGTTTCTGTGAAAGATATTTTGGGTGAGACTTGTGTTTAAATCATCAGACTTTGAGTTAGCAGATTGCCCTCCACATGTGGGTGGCCCTCATCTAATTAGTTGAAGGGCTGAAAAGAACAGAAACTGACCTCCCTGTAGGAAGAAGAAATTGTGCCAGTATATGACATTTGAACTTGAACTGCAATATCAGTTTTTCCCTGGGACTCCAGCCTCCCAGCTTGCTCTGCAAAATTTAGGAATTTCCAGCCTCAACAAGCATGAGCCAATTCCTTCAAATAAATCTCTCTTCTCTATAGACATCGTGTGTGTGTGTGTGTGTGTGTGTGTGTGTGTGTGTGTGTGTGTGTGTGTCCTATTGGTTATGTTTCTCTGGAAACCCCTGACTTATACAGTAGCTTAATCCTGTCCCTTGACCTGCTAAGTGAAATTGGCCCTCCCATACACCATTCATCAGGGCACCAGCCAAATGAAATAGCATTTCAATCACACAAGAAACTGGAGCAGAGAATAAGAACCCAAGAGAGAAGCCCGTTTGTACAGAGTGGGTGGATGTAGTGGGATTAGTAGAAGATTCACCTCACCAAACATGCAGGTGTCTAGGACTCATTCCAGGTACCCTATAAACCAAGTCTTCTCCAGTTCCCCTGGGCTCATGCTCTACAATGCTGTTGTACTATGATCTAATATCAGAACAGGATCAGGAATCTACAAAAATTTAAAATGAAGACTAGCTGGGGAAGGCAAGGGCAGACACTCCCAGTGCTATGGACACTCCCATAACATTGGCTTAGTCATTTATTTGACAAATGTTTATTTGTTCAGCTTGAACAAAATTCTGAATGCAATGATTCTAGACTGTTCCTGGAGTGAGTTTTCCATCATGTTAAATTTCCAAAATTTAAGTGGGCAAGAGACTCATGATAGAATTGGCATGGTAGATGTAATCCAAATATAACATGGGGAAAAGAAAGAGAAGTTGAGCTCAGAATTACACCACACCTGCAGGTGATTTTAGAATTTAACCGCATCTAGGATGCAGATGGAAAACATATGGGTAAACCTTGCTGCTGCTGAAAGGCTGAAGGTGCTTGGGTATAAAACGAACCCCTGATCCAGGACTACACTGGCAGTCATTGTGTTGTTGTGCCTGTAACTTGCCAGAACATCTGCTCAAAGCAATCATTCCAGGCTATTCTGCCATGCAGGCCTGTAGCTGATCCATTCAACTGATATTTGGTCATTTTTTTATGATACCCCTGCCTTACATGCAGAATCTGCCACGGTTTCAGTGACATTAAATCCAGATACAGACAGTACCAGGAGTGAGTTCTATGATTCAAAGTTGTATGCTAAAGGAATAAAGAAATTTAAGAAGAAGCTATTTTATCAAAATTATGAAAGTTTGACTTTAAAATAATCAAAAATTTATAAAATAGCAGAAGGTGATATCATATGAACTTTAGCTTTAAATAGATTATGTATTTATCCTCAGAAGATTTTGTCTCACAAATATAATCAACCTGTTGGTTGATTTCATTCTTTCAAACCATTTAGTGTTCTGAAACCAATATAGGACATGTCTCCGTGTCTACAATTATCCTCTAGTTTACCTTGCTAATAATTTTCTTCAGTTGAAAGTTATTGAATTGATTTGACCAGCTGCTTATTATCATCTGGAAAATAACTTCTGGTAAATCTGGAAGATGACTTCTGCTTCCAAGTTTTACAACAGCCTACATAATCAGCCTGTAGTTACTTATCTAATCTTCCTTCTTATGTTCCTCTCATTCTAGTCACCTGATATTTTTTCCTTAAACACATCAGGCTGACTCCCACTTTAGTGCATTTGTATTGTGGTTCTCTTAGCCTGGAAGAGTTTTCCTGCAGATGTCTACTTATCTAACTCCTTTACCAACTCCATGTCTTTGTTCTAATCTCACTTTCTCAATGAAGTCTATACTCACCATCATAGTTACAGTGTGAAGTGTCCCCCACATTCCTCTCCAGCACCCTTGCACAGACGAGGCGCCCTCACTCACCCTAACCTGCACTCCCTTTCCTCTTTTTCCACATCATTTATTACCTTCTAACATACTATATCATTGATTGATTGTAATTACTATTTACTCTATCACCTCTAGAATGAAATCTCCATGAATGTATTATTGTGTCATGGCTTCTATAACAAATTATTTCTTTTTTTCAATTGAATCGCTTCTGAATGACTAGACTGAAATATGACCCCTTCTATTTCCATTTTTTAAACTCAGCTTTATTTTTTGTGTATATGCTGTAATATCTGAGAAGTACTTCTTCACAGGATATATATGTAGACATAACTCAGAGACATTGAGGGTTTAGTTCCAGACCACAGCAATAAAGTGAATATCCCAGTAAAGGAAGACACACACAGTTTTTGGTTTCCCAGTGCATATAAAGGTAATGTTTAAGCTGGGTATGGTGGCTCGAATTTGTAATCCCAGCTACTTGAGAGACTGAGGCCAGGCGGTCAAGACCAAGCTGAGTAACATAGCACGACCCTATTTCAAAAGAAAAGAAAAGAAATTATCCAGGTGTGGTAGTATATGTCTGAAGTCCCAGCTGCGTGGGAGGCTTAGGCAGAAGGATCACTTGAGCCCAAGAGTTCCAGGCTACAGTGTGCTATGACTGCCCCATCAAGCCTTCAGTGAGTTGCAGTCTTTTTGCTGGTAGAGAGTCTTGCCTTGATGTTGATGGCTGCCAACTCATCAGGGTGGTGGTTGCTGAAGGTAGGAGTAGCTGTGGCAAGTTCTTAAAATAGGACAACAATGAAGTTTTCCACATGAACTGACTCTTCACAAAAGATTTCTCTATTGCATGGAATGCTATTTGATAGCATTTTACCCACAGTAGAACTTTCAAAATTAGAACCAGTTCTTTCAAACCTGACCATTGCTTTATCAACCAGGTTTATGGCATCTTCTAAACCCTTTGCTGTCGTTTCAAGAATGCTCACAGCATTTCCGCCAGGAGCAGATTTCATTTCAAGAAACCTCTTTCTTTGCCCATCCATATGCAGCAATTCCTCATTTGTTCAGGTTCTATCATGAGATTGCAGCAATTCAGTAACATCATCAGGCACCTCCCTTCTCTCTCTTGATTCCTCTCTCACCATGTGATCTCTGCACATGCCAGCTCCCCTTTACCTTCCACCATGAGTGCAAGCAGCCTGAAATCCTCACCAGATACATGAACACAATTTTGAGCTTTCCAGCCATTAGAATCATGGACCAAATTAACCTTTTTCCCCTCATAAATTACCCAACCTCCAATATTCCTTTATATCAACACAAGGGATAACACATAAAAACATGTTTATATGCAACAGAGAAAACTCTCATTGCTTGAAAAAGTTGACTTGATGTTCAAAATCAGGTATTTATAATTGGAGACTGAAATGTTTATTAATCCATCAAAAATGCTCTTATCACTTCCTATTTACTGTACCAAGTGGTAAGATAACACTAAGTCCAGGATAAGACTTGTCTTTGTCCTCAACTAACTGAGCCCACTTGTCTACTGCATTGATCAAATGATAAACCAAACCATTAATACTTGGTGCAATCTAAATAGTAATTGCTACTATTTCTATATGGAACCATGGAAAAAGATATTTGAAAGCTATTATAAAATTATTTAAAATATTCATATCTGCTTCATTTTCCAGGCATTTTAAAGCAGTGAAAGGTTAATATTACAACACTTGCTTATGCATTTTTCTCTTTATTTGTCTGATTACTTCAAAATTCTATATTTTATCAGGTTATATACCAAAACCTTACAGAGCATGTTGTTATAGAATATTCTGTACTACTACATTGTTCAAACAGCAATGATTCTTAGGTCTTCATATTTCAATTTGGACTTCAAGAGGTGTACAATTAAGTGTTTTATTTCCATTCCTCTGTTCTTCAGAACTTCCTTAAGCATTAGGCCGTTCCAATGATAATACACTATAATATGTCCTTTCTTCTACATCAACCAACATCGTAAAATTTCTTTATTAAATAAATCTGTTAATTTGTACACTCTTACTTGCACTGCTCTAATGTTTGTCCAAACTTTTTAATTTCATCACAGAATTTTTCCATGAGTCAGCTTTAGCCAAATTCCTAAGGTTCATGCTTGGAATTTATATTGTGTGGCTTTCCAAAATCTCCATGAATGGTTTACCACTAGGCTAAAAAGCTAGAAAATCATCTAGGAATTTACATATACCTACAAGTATTTTTTTTTCCCATTTATTTATTTTATTGTATTTTAGGTTTGGGGGTACATGTGAAGAACATGCAAAATTGTTGCATAGGAACACACATGGCAGTGTGATTTGCTGCCTTCCTCCCCATCACCTACATGTGGCATTTCTCCCCCTGCTATCCCCCCCCAGCTCCCCACCCCCCACCGTCCCTCCCCTATGTCCCCCCAACTGACCCCAGTGTGTAGTGCTCCCCTCCCTTTGTCCATGTGCTCTCATCGTTCAACACCCGCCTATGAGTGAGAACATGCGGTGTTTGATCTTCTGCTCCTCTGTCAGTTTGCTGAGAATGATGGTTTCCAGGTTCATCCATGTCCCCACAAAGGACCCAAACTCATCGTTTTTGATGGCTGCATAATATTCCATGGTGTATATGTGCCACATTTTCCCTATCCAGTCTATCGTCGATGGGCATTTGGGTTGGTTCCAGGTCCTTGCTATTGTAAACAGTGCTGCAATGAACATTCGTGTACACGTGTCCTTATAGTAGAACGATTTGTAATCCTTTGGATATATACCCAGTAATGGGATTGCTGGGTCAAATGGAATTTCTATTTCTATGTCCTTGAGGAATCGCCACACTGTCTTCCACAATGGTTGAACTAATTTACACTCCCACCAACAGTGTAAAAGTGTTCCTACTTCTCCACATCCTCTCCAGCATCTGCTGTCTCCAGATTTTTTAATGTTTGCCATTCTTACCGGCGTGAGATGGTATCTCAATGTAGTTTTGATTTGCATTTCTCTTATGACCAGTGATGATGAGCATTTTTTCATATGTTTGTTGGCCTCACGTATGTCTTCTTTTGTAAAGTGTCTGTTCATATCCTTTGCCCACTTTTGAATGGGCTTGTTAGTTTTTTTCTTGTAAATCTGCTTTAGTTCTTTGTAAATTTTGGATATCAGCCCTTTGTCAGATGGGTAAACTGCAAAAATTTTTTCCCAATCTGTTGGTTGCCGATTCACTCTAATGATTGTTTCTTTTGCTGTGCAGAAGCTGTGGAGTTTGATTAGGTCCCATTTGTCTATTTTGGCTTTTGTTGTCAATGCTTTTGGTGTTTTGGTCATGAAGTCCTTGCCTACACCTACGTCCTGAATGGTTTTGCCTAGATTTTCTTCTAGGGTTTTTATGGTGTTAGGTCTTATGTTTAAGTCTTTAATCCATCTGGAGTTAATTTTAGTGTAAGGTGTCAGGAAGGGGTCCAGTTTCTGCTTTCTGCACATGGCTAGCCAGCTTTCCCAACACCATTTATTGAACAGGGAATCCTTTCCCCATTGCTTGTTTTTGTCTGGTTTGTCAAAGATCAGATGGTTGTAGATATGTTGTGTTGCCTCCGAGACCTCTGTTCTGTTCCATTGGTCTATATCTCTGTTTTGGTACCAGTACCATGCTGTTTTGATTACTGTAGCCTTACCTACAAGTATTTTATATAATATATACAATGTATATATGTGTGTGCCTATGTGTGTATATATCTATATTGAACTCGACTGACAATTGGAAACATACATATTTCAATATATATGGTAATATATTAAATGTATTAACTATATATCTGTTAATACAAATGGTTAATACATTTAATATATTACCATATATATGATTTTATATATATATATATATATATATATATATATATATATATATATTCCATTAACAATTGTGCTGTTCTACCTGATTAGGGTTTTTTATTCTTATCAATTCAATATTTTGACTTATTTTCTAACATTTAGCATTTACAAGTAGGTGTCAGAGAACCTGGTGCCTCTACATAAACAGAATGTTCTTTGAGCAAGCAGTCAACTTTGACTGGAGGATGCTGTCAAACTTCAACAATCAGTTGAGCAGCAGCTGAGCTTCTGTTGTTGCTGAACAATTCATCCACACCAAAGACCTCTAACGTGGCTCCTCTGTCATGCAAACTCTTTGCTAGTAAGGGACCATAACCACGTCTCTTAATGAAGACTATGCCCATGAATTTATGCTCACTAAATAAAGGATAATGTTGGGACCCTATTGAGAGTTGGCAAGGGTCTCAGTCATCTTTACCTCTTCAGTTCCTAGCACACATCCAGTCACACCAATGTTTGTGGAATGGATGAAGATAAAAAAAGAAGGCAGTGTTAACAGTGTCTTTAATATGCCATTATAATTCTTACCTCTTTTTCATCAATGTAATAATTTGAAATTTTTTCAGTTTCCTTAATTCTTCTCAATTCCAAATCCCCTTTATCTAAACCACTTGTAAATGTAGTTAGTCCTACTCCCAATCAAAATTATGAAATATCCATTCTCCTCTTCTTTGCCCCAAAACATAGCCCAAGTCGGACCATAATTCTCACCTGGAGTACTATGATAGCTGCCTTACTAGTCTCTCTGCTTCCACTTTTATCTGCATCCAATGTTCCATGCCACATCAAGAACAATTTTTAAAAATATGTCTTATTAGTTTCACTCACTTACTTAACATGCATCATTGAATACCCAATGTTCTTCCAATGAAATCCAATGCCCTTCCATGATCTAGAAAATTCTGCATCACCTAGGCCTTGTATATACCATAATATTAAAAACAAGAATAAAAAGAGTAGACCACTTCTCAGCTACTAGAAAATAGTTTTGAGAAAAAGAACCATAACTCCAGGAATATTTGTCAGATCAAGGAGAGAAAACCTAAATAAGGATACAGAGGATTCAAATAACTCCATAAGCTTGATTTACTACTATACAGAATTTTGTACCTAACAAATATTCGTTCTTTTCAAACATGATGGAATTGTCTTAAAATTTCATGATGTAGTATATCAAAAGGAACCATCATAAATTCCAAAAAGTAGAAATAATACAGGCCATGTTCACTAACCACTACAATAAAACCAGATATTATTAACAAACACCCTCCACACCCCCATCGTCCACCTACAACTTTAAAAACGTTCCTCTAGTTAATTAAAACTATATGGAAATCTATTCTGAAATTATGAAATTTTAAATGAAAGACAATTATTTTGCTATACAACTCAAACTTTAAGAGGCAGCCAAAGGGCATACAATAAAAATAATATAAGCTCAACTGTATTTTTCAAAAAAAAAAATCAAACCCAAGTTAACTTATTCTTCTAAAGGAGCTTATAAACAAGCCAAAAAGGAGTCAAAAGAAGGAATTTATAAAGACAGAAGCAGAAGTTAATAAATTTAAAATGTAACATTTCTAGAAATTGCAAAGTGATATTGAAATCTTTTCTAGTGCCCAGTGAAACAGAAAAATATCTAGCAACCCTAATTAAGAAGAAAATATAGAAAGAAAACATAATATGCAAAATTAGAGATAGAAGGCAAATATCATAGATACAGGTGAAATTGAATATCTAAGTAAATTAATGGTAGTTTAGAGAAGAAATAATTATCAAAATTGCCACAGAAGAGGCAGGGATAACCTGAAAAGACTAATTCTAACAAATAAAAGTATTAAAAAGTTGTCAAATTTGTATGATTCTAAAAGTTACCGTGTTTTTAACAGCTGTCATTATTGATACTCAGCAATAAACAAGAGGTATTGTTAGCAGTTAGCATTTACTAGTTGCCTGCTATTTGCCAAGCACTGTACATAGCACTTTGTTGGGTGACTACTACCTTACTTCATTTTCTAAACAAGGAGACAGAGACAGGCAAAGTTCACTTGCCAACTTTCACACAACTAATAAGTGGCAGACCTAGTATTGGAAGATAGGCTGTAAAGACACCACAAAGTTCATCTTCTTAACCTCTCTATTATGTGTAGGAATGATTTACTTTTGATAAGACATTGTTTTTAAGAATTAAAGAAGAAAAAATATGTGATCATTTCAATAAAAGTGGAAAAGACACGATAAAATGCAGTATCAATTCCTGAGTTAAAAAAAATACAGTCAACTTCCCTTACATGACCAAAAAACAAACATTTCTCAGAAGCCAACAACAAACACAATACTCAAGGGTGAAACAAGAGAGCAAAGTTTCTGAAGCAGGTATTAAGGGAAGAGATGGCCACAGGTATGTTTAGAAAAAATAAGTCTCCCCAGAGCAAATACATTTAAAAGCTAAACAAATTAAACAGATTTATTTATCACTGCAGATTTTCTCATAGGCTTTAACATGCTAATGTGTTTGTTCTGTGACTCTCCTGAAAGGGAATATAAGGTGCTATTTCTCAAGCTTCTTTGATTACTAAACCCTTTGTTCTCAACTCTGGAAACTAGTGTCCACAGCTGTAAATTGGGAAAGATTGCACTAAGGACATCTGGACTAAAATAACTAACAAAATAAAGATTCCCACTATGACAGCTATGATTTAGTGCTATTCTAGATTACTTGTCAGTGAAATAAAAGAGAAAAATATATATATATAAATATTGGAAGAAAAAAACATTTGTAAATGATTTAATTGCCTATATCAAGATCAATTAAAAACTAAAAAATGCAATAATTTAGAGTGTTAAATAAAAAATAAGTATGTATATAAATTAATATCTGCCCTCAATGAGCTCACAATTTGTCCAGAAAAACTCATGTGTTCTGAGTGAAGAAAATAAGGGGAAAAATCATTGAAAATGCATACATTATTTAATAATTCCCTAGTCTTATCTCAAGGGTAGCAATAATGATTGGAGGAAAAGTACATTTCCCTTGCTTCTGAATTTTGTATTTTCATAGAGAATTGTACTAATCCATATGCTACCAGATAATACAATTAAACACAACTCTGCCCATAGTTACCCATGTGAGTTTTGACAAGGTAGCTCTACTTGGTCAAAAAATTTTATAGAATCTCAGGATTGAAAAAAAAAATTGGGTCACCTAATATGTACCAAAAAGGCTTACAAATATGAACATTTATGTCCACATCAGAGATTTTATCATAAGAAAGAGATCAAAATATGCACAGTGGTGTTCATATCACATTTTAGAGTAAAACTAACATTGTTGGTATCTACAAAAGCCTATTCAAAGGAATTGTGATACATCTATCATAAGGGATACTAAGCTAATCTTAAAAATTATGTGACCACATCAGAAAGTGTTCACAATATGGTGACAGAGAAAAGTAGATTACAAAATAGCATGTACACTATGACCTCAGGTTTACAAACACACACACACTCAGGTCTCTAGTTACTCCCATGGCTGGTTACCTTGAGCAGGCAACAGCTTAAACAACCGTATATTGGTGCCCTGCATATTAAAATATTGCCAGTGCTTATCTCTTCTGGGTAAGATTTGGTAATTTGTATTTCCTTCAGGATTTCCATGTTTGCAAAATCTTCAAAATTCTCTGTAATTGGAGAACAAAAATTCAACAAATGATGTTTAACTTACCTATTTCAACTGCAAAGCCTATTTTTCAATCATCTTTAATAATACTCCTCCTAGCCTGTTTTTCCATTCCATTCTTAGAAGCCTCCTATGAAGTGGTTTTAGCATCTTTAGAAAGAGCTCCCAAATGTCAGAAAATAATGTCTTTACGCTTTGCTATAATCTGATTTTACTACAGCTTCCATCAAATGCTCATGAATAAGTTTATTCCTGTTATAAATAATAGTTCTTCAAAAGGTTTTAAGATAGTAAGCATATTCCTCTGGTTCTTCTTTTCTCCAGATTAAATATCCCCCAGTTCTTTACATTATTCCATTTTGTGGCACACATTTGTAACATTTTCCTGAGCATGTATAAAGATCTTACCACCTTTAGGTTAAGACATAGATGGATACAGTTCTAGCCACTGAATAGTTTGCAAACTAGAATAGGCATGATAAAAACAGTAGCTGATGCATCACTTTGTGATGCAGTGCTCTTGCTCATGCTTTAAAGATGAGTTTCTGAAAAACACTGATTTTGTCCATTTAAAATAGCAATGGTTTTCAAACAAAAAGCTCAAATTATCAATCTATTTTTGGAAGAGTCAAAGCCTGCCTGTCGATTTTCTAAACTGGGGTTAGGGTAAGTTTTAACCTGAAAGTTGTTCAAATAGCAAAATGTCATCTTCATTTTGTTCTGTTGTTCAAGAAATCATGTAATGATTCCATCCAGAGTAAGGAGTCAGAAAAAAAAAAAAACTGTTCCACCCATCTGTATATGGGTAGGGGAGAGAGAGAAAGAAAGAGGCCCATTGTTAGTAAGAAATGTCTCAGCCCCAAAGATTTATAAAGATTCCTAGTAACAGGATATCTTAACAAGAAAATTTCAATGAAAGCAAATAAAAGTATAGAAATCATCCATGCAGGCTTGTAAAACCTATTTAGCTATACAAATAGACCTGCCATACAAAAATAAGCAGACAAAACAAAAGTATGAAATTGAAATACAGGATTGAGAAAACTGTGGTAGCATTCAAATATGATGAAAGCTAAAAGACAAAACCACAGTCACATCTCTAGACAAAGGGTTGAGTAAGAGCCCATTGGAAGAGACATACATAGCAGCCCTCTTTCATGCTGACACCCTTGACTCTCCATTACTGAGACACTGGCACATAGGGAAGATGACTTCACAACGTAATGTCCTGAATTGTCCTCAGTTCCGTGTGATAATTTTTCAACTGGGAAGTTAAGAATACAGATATACAGCCATCTGTCCTAGACTGTATTTCTGCATTTATTCCCCATGTTCTGCGTCATCAACCTCTCCTCTATGCAATCATCCTCGCACATTGAGAAATGCCCTAAGATCTTTCTTCCTGGACCCCAAGTCAGGACCCCTCTAGCTACTATCTCATTTTCCTATTCCACTTCCTAAAAAACTTAGCAAAATAGCCCACATTACTCTGCCTCCACCTCTGCACTTTCCATTCCCTTTTTTAAACATTTTCATTAATTTTTAGCGACATTAATAATACGTATTCATTGTACCAATGAGAAGTGAACATAGTGTAAAGGTGTTTTGTGTAAGGAAACCAATGTTAATAACATGGTTTGTATTCATCCACATCCTCTTCCATGTACATGCAGATAAATATGCGCATATATGGGGGGTTTGTTGTTGTTTGTCCTTACGAAGTGAAGTTGTATGGTACAAATTATTTGCTACTCTCTCTATTGATCTGACAATCCATCATACAACCCACTCCAGGCCAGGTGTGGTGGCTTTTACTTGGAAACCCAGCACTTCAGGAGGCTAAGGCAGATGCATTGCTTTGAGCTCAGGGCAATATGGAAGAAACCTATCTTTACAAAAAAGCTCAATAGCTAACCAGGAGTTGGTGGTGCATGCCTGTAGTCCCAGCTACTTTGGAGGCTGAGGCTGGAGAGTCACTTGAGTCTAGGTAGCAGAGGTTGCAGTAAGCCAAGATTGTACCACTGCACTCCAGCCTGGGTGACAGAGCAAGATCCTGTCTCATAAAAAAAAAAAAAAAAAAAAAATCACTCCAATCTGGCTTCTATCCTATCATTCCAATAAAGCTGCTTGTTAACAATATATATATATATATCCATGTTACCAGCTAGCTTCATGCCGTCAAAGTAATCAAACTGTAACTTTGAGATTTCTTACCTTACTTTAGTTCCCAGCAGTATGATAGGTGACTATCTCTACTTTCTTAAAGCACAATCCTCACTTGGCTTCATGACATCTCAATTCCTGGCTTGCTTTCTATCTTACTGGGTGTCTCTACAATCTTTGTTCACTTCTGCTCCGCTGGCTTCTCCATTGACTCCACTGACGCCCGAAATCTTGGGAGTCCACCCAAGATTCTTTTTATTTTTCTATCTCTATAATCCAACTTGATATCAAATAGAAGTCTCAAATCTTTTATATTCAAAACAAAATAGATCTTCACTCCAACTACCCATTCACTCCATCAAACATTCAGGTGTATCATCAGGTAGATAGCTGGATATACAACTTTGGAGAACAGGGAAAAGTTCTAAATGGAGGGTTAAGTATATGAGTCATCAGTAATAGATGATATTTAATTAAAGCCATGACATTAACGAGATCACTTACGGAGAGATTATAGTCAGAGACTTCTACCAGCATTTTGAGGAAATCAAAACAAGGTGTAAGTTCAACTCAAAAACAGGTAGTGATATGGTTTCAATTTGTGTCCCTGCCCAAATCTCATATGGAATTGTGATCCCCAGTGTTGGAGGAGAAGCCTAGTGGGAGGTAATTGGATCAACGGGGTGGTTTCTAATGCTTTAGTACCATTCCCCTAGTGCTGTCGAGTAGTAAAGTTCTCCTGAGATCTGCTTGTTTAAAAGTGTGTAGCATCTGCCCCTCCTGCTGGCCGTGTGATGATGTTCCTACTTCCCCTTTGCCTTCTACCATGATTGTAAGTTTCCTGAGGCCTCCCAAGAAGCAGAAGCCTGTCCAGCCTACAGAACCATCAGCCAATTAAACCTCTTTTACTTAAAATTACCCAGTCTCAGGTATGTCTTTATAGCAGTGTGAGAACAGACTAATACAGGTATCATAGAAAGAGTTGAGTGTAAAGAAAATTCAGCCATGTCAGAGTTGAGAGAAGTTAGTTTAACTTTAACAAAACAATGCAAAGTACCCAAGAAGGTATTGTCCCTTTGTAGAAGCAGCAACCTAGAAGAATAGGCTGAACAACTTCTAAACACCAGAAATATAAAGAACTATAGCTCATGAAATAGGTTAAATAGCATGGGAGCTCAGAGAAAGGCCTCCTGAGAGACAGTCTCTAGGTTTCAATTCTGACTCTCCTATTTATTATGCAGTGTGACTTTAAGGAAGTTATTAAATCTCTTAATGCCTTATTTTTTTGGTTATAAATTAAAGCAATGTAAGTAGCAGGCTATTTGTCATAGATTAATTGTGGCACTTAAATAATCTACCTAAAGCACTTAGCACCCTGCAGATAGGCAGATTTAAACTAGGAAGTATTTTCAATTATTACTAACTTCCTGGAAAATTCATAATTGTATTATTCACATGTTTACTGAATGCACTGAATAGATTATACTTAACCTGAGCTGTCGCTGAGGAGATATTGGGAGAAAAAAATTGAAAAGAACCCTGTCCACAATTGGCAGGAAACAGACAGAAATAATAGGCAATCAATGTAATGTGGGCATAGAAAAGGGGATGCAGGGATGTGTATACATATGTATACCTGTCTACATATGTGTAGAGTTATATATAATTTCTATTAAAAAATACAAACTAGAAATTTTTGATCAAAAGCTGGACGAACTGACCTCTATTTACTGATGCAATGACTGAGCAGACAAATTGAATTGATCTACTGTTTTAGCATCATAACAAAGCATGCCAGTGTTTTATGTAATAGCCCTCACTCCAAAGCTATGTCTTGTTGCCCTGTTGGTTTGTCACTTGGATTCTTTCATTGTCCTGATCTTCATAGCAGAAGAAAAAATAAGTACTCAAGGGATGTTAAGAAATAAATTTATAGCAATGAGGAGCTGGTTGGACTCAAAGGGGAGGCAGTGGGAGGAAAGCAAAGAATGTCATGCAGCAGGAATGGGATGTTGAAAAGAGTCTGTAGGAGCCGGCCCCATCCTTCCTGTATAGTAAAATAGCAAATGCGAGATTTCTTCTTTATGCTTTCTTCTTCTCTGACCTCATCCTGAGTAGAAATCTGCAAATTAAAAATATCAACCGTGGAGTATAGGAAAATCAGTCCAAATAAGCAAAACATCTGACTTCTTTTTTTTTGCACATGTACCCCAGAACCTAAAGTGTAATAAAACATATATCTATATATAAAAAACAACAACAAATCAGAAACATCTGACTTTTTAAAAAAATTAAATACAGTTTTACTACCTTTAAGAATATAAAATAATGAAGCTATTTTACAGGCATCAGGAAGGAGATCTATATCTATGTAGATAAAATCACAATCTGCTTTTAAGATGCTCAAAATCTGGAGAAGGAAAGAACACAGGGCACTGCAGGTGTCTCCTAACTGAACTATTTTGATTTTGTCTTCCTGCCTTTCAATCCATCCGGGAGCCTGAGTGATCTTGTAAAAGCCACATCTATACAGACCCTCCTTTATTCAAAGGCTTCCCTTGCTATTAGAATAAAATGCAAACTGCTGGGCCCATTCGGCCCTCCATAATCTAGACCCTGTTGCTTTTTTAGCTTCATTTGTTATCACCTCACTATCCTCTTCTCCTTCCCCTCATCTTGGATCCTACACTCCTAGCCACTCTGAATGACATATATTTTTTTTGAAAGTTCCAGGCTTTGCTTGTGAATCTCCCTCTGGGTAGAATACTATTCCTCTATTCTACCTGATAAATATACCTCCATCTTGCAAGGTAGTTCAAAAAAATCACCTCTCCTATGAAACCTTTCCCTGGCAGAGATACACACCCACATAAGAATTCTCTTCTCATTCCCCACAGTATCCCAACACATTTCCACCATGGAGCCTTAAAACTGTGCACCACACTGAGATGTCTGTTGTCCTGTTTCTTGTTTCAGGACTGAGGCAGCAAGACTCAGCCAAATCCCTCAGAGAAATTGTCCTTGTCCAGAAAGAATCTCTTTTCCCCAGGGCAGCTCAAGTCCGCAGTACAAAGGACCCCTTGCTCCAAAGTGAGACTACACCCACTCTGCTATCCCAGCCCCAGAGCTCCCATGGGGACTTTGTGGTGACAGTTCAACTGCTTTCACTGCCCTGCACTCTTCCTTTCACTTCCCTACAGGGGCTGACCAGGGTACACTCCCCAACAAACTGCCTACAAGTCAAACTCCTTCTAGGAGTGTATTTCTCAGGAACTCTAACACAGACACTCTATTTTACACACTTTTTTTTTTACAGCTCATCTTCACACATAGACTGCATGAATGTATCCCTCAGTAAAGGTTGCCAATAAAAACTTGCCAAATAATGAATAAATAATAATATAAATCAGTATTAAGTTTGCTCTTGGTCAGGAGTGGCAGATACTCCATGTCTTCTCCCATATCAATCTCCCCATCCTTTAAACTCATAATACGTGTACATTTTAGTTGGGCCCATGGCCACTCAGAATGGAAACTACATGTCTCAGCTTCTCTTAAATCTTGCTGAGTCCATGAGACTAAGTCTTGGCCAGGAGCATATAAGCAAGAGTAATATGTGCAAATTTTGAGTCATGCCCTTATAACAGATATGTGCTCTCCTTCACCCCTGTTTTGTCCTTCCTAATGGCTGTAATGTGAAGGTAGTGATTATGGTTTGGTCTTCTTTGGCCTTGACAAAGCCAGCACTTAAAGATTGCATGCTCTGGGTCCTCAATACAGAGGAGCTGCTCTACCAACATTGAGCTCAGAATGTTAAGTGAAAAAGATACCAATTTTCATCGTGTTTAAGCCCCTATATCTTGGAGTCTCTATTACAGCATTCCGTAACCTAATGAATACCAAAAATTGAAAAAGCCTACTTTGCCTAAGTATCAACCTGCTAAATGCCAGTGTGTAAAATTTAACAAATATATCTATTAACCCAAATCCTTTTCCTTCACATTTCTATAAAGTTGTCAACAACTTAAAGTCCTCCAATAAGAGACTGAGAAACAAGGACTCTAAGCTCCTTAGACTTTTAGAACTCCCTGTTCTAGATAGAAATCCCCTCCTTTCTCCTTAGTTTCCCACTCTCAAGAACTCAGCTGAGGACATGATGTGATTGTCTCTCTTCTCCATCCTTTTTCAAGCAAAGGGTCTTCTGTATCTGCCGTGACTCGTTTTAGCTTCAGCAGCTTGGAGTTGAGGCAAACTCAATATTCCTTTAAATTCCATTTACAAAAACACTCACCACAGCCTTACGTGAATTGTTAAAAACTCCCAAAATTATTAAAATCATCCTATCCAATATAAATTGTTATAAATTGCATAAATACTTAAAAGAAAAGCAGGACTTAGCAAAGTATAAATTAGAAACCTGGTCATTTGATTGATCCTTTGGTGATGGATATTCTAAGAACTGACTTTAGGGACATGAACTGAGATTTCTCCTTATGAAATTGGTGGGCTTGCTCATTTCAGACTAATTCTCCTGCTGAGAACAAATAGAAAATATGACCATTTTGTGTTTTTAAAATCTACTTGAAGGTATCAAAGAGCACCAGTAATGGAAGCTCAAAAGAAGAGAAACACAGACAGGTTAGCATGACATTTGATACTGCTCCTCCTGAGGCATTTGCTTATTTATAATCTGTAGTTGAGAATCTGAATGGACAAAAATTGGAATTCAGGGCCCACCAAAAGGGAAGGATCCTGGAAAATAGTTAAAGCTTTCAGGTGGGTCTATGGAAGCATATACCTCAGAAGTAAAGGTAAAGTGGAACTGATCAGTCCATACCAAAACTGAAGATCAGCTGCTAATCATCTCAATCCTTGACTGAATTAAATAGATAGTCCCTACTCTAACTGCTTTCCAGACATGAAAGCAAATTCTCTCTGAAGACAGACAACATTATCCAGAGCCTCAAATTATTCCCATAATTCTTCATATACAATGATGTTATGACTGTGTTCCCACATAATTATATGTTAAATGTCTGACTCTCAGTACCTCAGAATATGACTGTATTTGAAGACAAGACCTTTAAAATGGTAATTAGGTCAAAATAAGGCCATTAGGGTAGACTCTAATCCAATATGGCTGGTGTCCTTTTTAGAAAAGGAGATTAAGGCATGCAGAGAAACATCAGGGATGCACACACAGAGGAAAGGCCATGGGAGGACACAGGAGGAAGGTAGCCATCTGCTGGGCAAGGAGAGAGGCCTCAGGAGAAATCAAACCTACTTGATCTTGAATGTCTAGCTTCCAGAACTGTGAGAAAATAAGTTTCTGTTGTTTAAGCACCCAGACTGTAGTATTTTGTTATAAAAACCCTAGAAAATTAGCATATGTTCCCTGAAATTAATGTCTACCAAGGCAGAAAAGAAAGAAACTGAC
This sequence comes from Cebus imitator, assembly GCF_001604975.1. Classification (NCBI taxonomy): domain Eukaryota; kingdom Metazoa; phylum Chordata; class Mammalia; order Primates; family Cebidae; genus Cebus; species Cebus imitator. The sequence goes on from NW_016107318.1 coordinate 3,815,797, forward strand.
CACCAACTAAAGGATAAGAACCAGCACAGAAAAAACCCTTGGGAGGTCTGAATGTTGAAGTTAGAAAACGTATCTTGAATTAGTTGTCATTATATGCCAAAAATTAAATTTAAAAAAATATATCATAAGAGAAGTGAAAAGAATTTTTTTAAAAAAAGACAATCTAGACATTTTTAAATACAATGATTAAAATTAAGGTGACTTTAATAGAACATGAGACACAGCTGCAGAGAAAATTTGTGGGCTGGAAGATTAATCAGAAAAAATATACAGACTGATGCAAAGGTGATAGTGCAGTAATCTAACATATACATAACTGGAGCTGCAGAAAAAGAAGAGGAAAAAAGAATTGGTAAGAAGTAGTAGTTGAAGAAACACTGGCTGTTAATTTTTCCCAAACTAATGAAAAACATCAGATCATAGAATTCAGAATCTGTACAAACCATAAGCAAGATAAGATTATGAAAAGCCACTTAGGCCCATACAATTGCTGGAAATCAAAATCAAAGAGAAAATCTTAAAAGCTTCCAGAGATTATTACTTCTCAACAAACAATGGTATCATATATGCAAAGTGTAAATAGAAAATAACTGCCAACCTAGAATTCTATACTCATCAAAAATATTCCTTGAAAATAAATGTAAAATAAAGATATTTTTAGAAGAGCAAAAACCATGAGAATTCATTACAAGCATACTGAAGAAATTCATTACCAGTACACTAAAGAATACATTACCCACAGTAAAGATATTTGAAAGAAAATTCTTTGAGCAGAAGGAAAATTATCCTAGCTGGAAGCTGTCTTATTTCTTAAGAAATTGAGAGCAATGGAAAGGGTGATTATGTGGGTAAATCTAAATGACCATTGGACATATTATTTACTCACATATTTACTCCAATAATAGTTTCTGATGGGTATAAAAAGCATTGAATTAAAATGCATGACAATAATAACACAAAATGAAGAAGGTAAGTAAATGGAATTAAAGTATTCTGACACCAAGAAAATAATATAAAGAATAATATTAGACTTTAAATCAAGGATGCATGTTGTAGAGTACCCACTAACAGTATAGCAAAACGGAAGATAACTAACAAGATAATTAAGAAAATCATAAAATAATTTTAATGCTTACTTAATCATAAAGGGATCAAAAGAGAGAGGAAGAAGGAACACAGGACAAAGAGGAACAAGAGTAAACAAATTAAACATTGATATATTTAACTCACATATACAATATTTATATGAAATGTACCAAATATTTTAAATAAAAGATTATAAAACCAGGCTTTAAAAAGTAAGACTATATGCTGCTACAGAAAACACACCTTGAGTAAAGATGTATAGCTAGTGTTTAAATCCATAAAATTAGATGAGAGCACCATGGTAATAAAGCTAGTGAGAAACGTAGAACCGAAATGCAGAACGCTTCAAGGTTAAGATGTTGAAAGGATGAGAAAGAACCAGCCAAAACAGCCTAAAAGTGGCCAGGGAAATGGAAAACTTGATGAGTATGATGGACTAGAATCCAAATCATGTAAATGTTTCAAGAATGAGAGAGTAATCAACCATATCAAATTGTACTAATAAGTCAGAAACAAAGTGATGACTAAGAAATGGCTCTTGGATTTAGCAACTTAGTGGTCACTGGTAACCTTGACAAGAGCAATTTGAATGGACTGATAGCAGTAGATGCATGGTTGGAGTGGGTTCAAAAAATAAAGGACAACAGGCATCAAAAACCACAAGTATAAGCAACTATTTCAAGTAGTCTTACTCTAAAGGAGAATGGGGGCAGGAGGTCGAGAACCAAAGAAGAAGGGAGATCAAGAGAGAAGCATTTTTGTTCGTGTTATTTTGGGTTTGTTTAAGCAGAAGGAAAAAACAGCCCATCTCTGTGCTACTCAAAATGATACAGTAAAGAGAGTAGAGGAAATTGCCTGCATGAGGTTTTGAGTAGGTGGAAAGAGATGCAAACTCATGTACAAGAGGGGAAATCAGCCTTAGATAGGAGTATGGATAATTCTCAATGGTAACATAGTCAACACAGTTCTGTATACAGTTGCACACGTGGGAGCTGGAGGAACTTTCCATAGAATGCACCTATTTTTTCTTAGTAGGAGAGGAAACAAGGTCATTAGCTGAGGATCAAGATGCAAGAAGAAATACTGAAAGTTCAAATCAAGAAAAGAAACAAAATCATCCAGGAAAACGGCAAAGAGAATAGACTAGAAAAATCGGCCAGGCACAGTAGCTCACACCTGTAATCCCAGCACTTTGAGAGGCCGAGGCGAGCAGATCACCTGAGATCAGGAGTTCGAGACAAGCCTGGCCAACATAGCGAAACCTCATCTTTACTAAAACTACAAAAATTAGCCTGATGTGGTGGCACACATGCCTGTAATCATAGCTACTCGGGAGGCTGAGGTAGGAGAACCGCTTGAACCCAGGAGGCAGTCCAGGAGGTAGGAGAATCACTTGAATCCAGCTTGGGAGACAGAGCCAGACTCCACCTCAAAAAGAAAGAAAAAGAAAGGAAGGGAGAAAGGGAGGAAAAGGAAGAGAGAAAGGGAGGGAAAGGAAGGAAGGAGGGAAGGAAGGAGGGAGGGAGGGAAGGAAGGAAGGAAGGAAGGGAGGGAGGGAGGGAGGGAGGGAGGGAAGAAAAGGAAAGAAGGGAGGGAGAGAAGGAGGGAGGGGAGAAGAAAAGAAAAGGAAAAAAAGGGCACAATTTCTGTGCAGCATTGGAGATTCCAAATGTAATCAGCTTGCAAGGATATAGAGGCAGTAATATTAATTGAGCTAAGTTAATAGGGGAAAGAGAGAGAACAGTTATGAAATACTTCTACCTCCTTAGACTCAGGCTTTTGTCTGAGGCCTCTTCACAGCTTTGTTGTCTTATAAATCCATGCCTATGATCAAATTTCTCTTGCCTAGAGTCCTGTTTCTTCTCTCTTCCTGGCAAGGCTTTTTCATTCTGTGTGACTTCCCTCATCCACAGACAACCATTTCATTTTTTCATCTTTTGTGCCACCATTGTTCCTAGTAAATACTTCTATTATTGTACTTAACACTATGCAGGATAATATTTTTAACATTAGTCTTCCAAAATTAACTATGGGCTCCCTCAGGGAAAGTCTGTCTTCAGCATCTCTATGTGTCTTTATCTAGTACACTGTCTAGGTATTCAATAACTTTTTATTCAAGTAACAGAATGAATAATAAATGCCCTATCTTTAATGAGAGTATCAGAATATTCCTGAAACTTTTTTTCCAACACAGAAAATTTAAACGAGCACAAAATTTTAACAAATAATTTTTAGTAGACCACGTAATTGTCTGCAAATATAATATGAAAGCTGCAGGGAACATGTCCTGCCTCTTCACCCATCTCCTACTATCCTGTTGCAATGCCTATTAAAAATCTACATTTGAAATCTATTCTTTCAAGTAAATAAAATATAAATAAAGAATAACCTTGTTTTCTTCAACAAGAAATTTAAGACAAATGTGCGCAACTTTCACAGTGTGTGTCTATTGAGTTACCCTTCCAGCCCCTCATTATTTGAGCACCATCCTTCCTCACATACACACAAACCCCACTCATGTGGTTAAAAGAAGGGCTGCCAGTGGCAGTCATGATTGTAGAGTGTAATTCCAATCCCCTGGCCACAACTGACTGGTGTAAAAGTGAGTGCTTTAACCAAGCTGGGCCAGTAAGAATTCTGACTTAAATTTTAGAATTTGAAATAGAAGAAAAATTGAGTCTATCTTCTGGTGGATGGACTTGTTACAAGTAAAGTCAGAAACTACATGAGGCCATTTTCTTCTGTGTAGAGCAAAGAAGCAGAATAAGCCTATTTCTTGCAAGAAGAAACTTACAAAAATTATACAGATTCGGCGGGCCACGGTGGCTCACACCTGTAATCCCAACAACTTGGGAGGCCAAGGAAGCTAGATCACCTGAGGTCAGAAGTTTGAGATCAGCCTGGCCAATATGGTGAAACCCTGTCTCTACTAAAAATACAAAAATTTGCTGGGTGTGGTGGCATATGCCGGCAGTCCCAGCTCAGCTACTCAGAAAGCTGAAGTAGGAGAATCACTTGAACCTGGGAGGCAGAGGTTGCAGTGAGCCAAGATCATGCCACTGCACTCCAGCCTTGGCAATGGAGTGAGACTCTGTCTAAAAAAAAACAAAAAAAAATTGTACAGACTCAACCAGAGTAGTTGATGAGAGACACCGAAAGAGCCTGTTGGTATTGTGACACCTGGTTCTAGATCTTACTACCTGATCCTTGGGTACCATGATCTTTCACCACATCTTTCTGTTTTAATGAGCTTGAATGAAATCCTGTTGCCATAAGAAACATTTACTAGAAACTCTCCAACTAAAGTCTAATGTCATTTTTATTCTTCAACAAAGTCATGTAAGCAACTGTAATTAAATAATACAAAACGTTTTCAGCACCTATCTCCACAATGTAAACTTTAATAAGAGGATGGTGTGGGGACTCCAGAATAGTACTTTTCATAGGTCTGTGTGGCTGAGACTGCAAAGAGTAGGGGCAGCCACAAAACACTAGACACCTGTAGAGAAGCTGAGAATTATGAGGGGAGGAATACATTTGCCAGAATGAAAGAGGACTAGGGCTGACATTTGTCCACATTGCAATTTCCACCATGCAAGCAAGGATACTATCATTGAGAAATACAAAAGAAGGAAAGCAAAAGGGAGAAAGGAGAGAAGGAGAAATGTCATGAGATAGATGAGATGAACTCTTCAGCTTTCTTCAGACTTTAAAAAGAAACATGTACTATGAAAGTAGAGGCCAATTTTTGAATATTATAGCAATTGTAATAATAGTGCTTCTGCAGATCGTTAAAAACAAGAAAACAACATACGTGTTAAATTATTGGCTTTTCAAATTCTAGCAATTCACTGGAAAAAGAAAATTTGATCTTCCTTGAATTTCTCCTAAGTGGATATTTTTCTTTAGTTAAAAATATGATCAATCATCAGACATCATCACAATAAAAAGTTTCTAGAGGATGGGCTAGCTTAGGAACACTATGGGCTTGATGATCATTCCAAGGTATTTTTCAAACATCTGTGGCTCCACCAAACCCAAAACACATTTTGCATTTTACCAAACACCAAATAAATTTTGCGAACCACTTTTTTACATTTAATTTTTTAAAGTCCTGTGTATTTTATGTGAAATTTAACATGTGTTTCTGATTTATATATATGCAAATAATCAAAATTTTGTTTTGTAAGAACTACTGATGTCCATAGAAGCATTTCAGAAACTGTGTGAATTATTTTAATAATCTTTTAAAGTTTTTTCCTAAAAATAGGTAATTTCTTGCTTTTCCCTTGAATTCACTTAAAGCTCCCTCTTCTTTCCCACTTTTATACCCCAAAAGTAATTAAGATATAACAGTTATATTTTTTGTTTTGTTTCTAGTCACAAATACAAAGAAGTTCCGTGTTTTCCCTAATAACGTAAAGATAGAAAACTTGGGAGATTTCCTTGCAGATCCTTTTACATGTTATTAGTGGAATGTGTATTTAATGGAAGAATTTAATGCAAAGAATTTAAGACCCTAGAATAAGTGGCAATTTGGCAAATTCTGTTTAGCATAGGCAAAGGTAAATAATAATTAAATCAAGAACTAATTATGGAGCACTATATTATTACTGACAATGCTAAAACCAAAGACACTAGTCGGACACTTGTCAATTGCTTTTGACCCAAGCAATTGTTTGATGCTTAGTTCTCTAAAGCAAGATGTAATCAAGGGAGTTCATTTGAACTTTTGTGCTTTCTTTCTTTCTACTTCATTCCTTCACCTGCTCCTGTCTCTCTCTACCTCTCTCTCTCTCTCCCTCTCTCTCTCTCTTTCTCTCTCTCTCTCTCTCTCACACACACACACACACACACACACACACACACACACTTTTTAAAATTGGTCCTTAAAATTTAACATTTGGTGTCATAGTGTGATCCTTTTCATCTTTTCTTCTGAATAACTGGGAGAATTGTGCAGACTATCTTTGATCATTTGGAGAGGCTCTACCTCTTTGTAATAGTAATATAAATACCAATGATAATAAAATAATTATATTTAATTTGAAAATTTAATTCAATATAATTATTTCTACACTAATAGTTTAATCCCTGTAGTATCCCACTCCTCTGATAAAAATTCTTTCTATTCCAACATTGTTAGAATTCAACTTCTTAACCTTCTATCCCTTTGTCTAAATATTTTCATTCTTAAGCTCTTCACAATTTCCACTGATATTGGTGCACTTACCCTAATGTTTGTATCAAAATGTATAATGAATAAATATTAGGACTAAAAACCACAGCCCTGACATCTCTATAAATATTATATTCCACTTACATTTTTGCCTGTGTAGCATATCATTCTATCAGATCAAGAGACTATTTAAAGTATTCTGCACGTAAAGCCTTAGAGAAACTAAATTATTATTGCCAGATCTTAAAATTCCCAAATAAGTTTTACATTCATTTCTCTATACAAAGTTTGGGATATCAAATTTCTTCAAACTTAATATTTGTAGATTGATTTAGAAATACATTGTCAGTAGAAAAACAGCTTGCCAGCAGCACTCAGCTCATAAAGAGGACATTGCAAAATATTGTACTTTAAGAGTAGAAGAGGCATAAAAATAAATTATTTTTGAAATAGATTTTGTTTAACAATAATACACTTTTGCTTGGAATTTCTGGCCCAAGATTTCTCCTATCACATGTGTAGCAGACAATTATTTATCACAGATCCTGTTTTATAGTTATACAGTATGGTGACAGAAGTGAGGGCTGTGCAGTCACTTCCAGATTAGAACATCATCTCTGTTACTTTCTAGCTGTGTGACGTTGGCTGGGTCACTTTACCTTTATTGAGACTTGCAGGGTCATTGTGAAAATTTAATGTTCCAGATACTAGCCATTTAATCTCATTTAATTTAATATGAGATTTTTATCAATATGACATTTAATCTCATTTAATTTAATATGAGATTTTTATCAATATGACATTTAATCTCATTTAATTTTCACATCAACCTTGTGTTATATATAAACTTTCAGTGCCGCAAAAGAAAAATAGCACTTGAATATAAATTTCCTCAGCAAAACAATTTACTTCTATAGAAGGATGCAGATCACAGATGGAATAATGATGAGTGCACTTCTGGACAAGTGAAGGGAAGGGGTTCTTATTCCTAACAGAGGTAGCCCCTACTGCTGTGTCGTTCCCCTATTGGCTAAGGTTAGACCACACAGTCTAGTCTAATTCCAATTGGCTGTTTTAATGGGAGCAGGGGTATGAGCCAGAGTGGTGGGGTGGGTAGTTTGGTGGCAAGGACAATTACAGGACAGGCCAGAGCAGGTAGCCAGGGGTGACCTAGGTCAAAGCAAGTGACCAGAGCAGGTGACTGGGATGACTCAGGACAGAGCAGGAGACCAGGGGAACAAATGTGAACTATTGATTAGAACTGGTAGAAAAGGTTGTTTTCTGAAACTACAAGGAAGTTAAGCTTTAAAATGGAAAACAAAGAACTGAACATACTGACATACTGATTCTTTGAAGAGAAACTGGGAGTTCACTGTATCTAACACTTACAATATTCAATAAGTAACCCGTTGTGATAATTTAATGGGTATTTTAGAGTTACAGAATATTTTAAGTTAAATGTCCACCATAGTAGATGGCACATAATAAACACTCACAAGTGAGTTATCTTCCCCTACCATGTGGGAGTACATACAGTTCCTCGTTGCATAAATAGAGTAAAATGTGTGTGTGGCTGTTTAGTTACTAAACACTTATCTCAGCCTTAATAAGTTCTGTTCATCCTCTTTGCAATTAGCTCTTGTATCACTAGGAAATGGTTATAAACTGTCCCCAACCCTCTACTGCTTAGTACTTCCATTTTCTGTCCTTTGACAGGTCAAAACCAGCAAAGCTTATCATAAAGACCATAACAAATGAACTCAGTTATCTCACGCTCCAAAAGATTCCTTTCTTTCTTTTAGCTTTTCTTCAGAGGCAAAGTAGAGAAAATTCTAAAAAGTTCCACCTCTCATAAAGCAAGAAAGGTGGGCTTGTTTTCCCCTAAATCCATAAGTGTTTATTTAAAACACTTAGGATAGATGGCTATCCTGCATTCTCTGTTTTTTATGCAAAGGTGAAACACACACACAGCAGTTTGGTTGGTTAGGAACCAAAGAAAAATACAGAGAGGAGGCAATAAAAATCTTTTCCTGGCCAACAGACTGGAGCATTCCTGCAAGGAGCTAGTGGAACACTGATGAATTGCCTTGAGTGTTATTTAATTGTCATTGTTGCTATTGTTTTCCTTTCCACACAACATGAATTCTTAGTCATTAACTCACAACATAAGCTAATCAGTCTGTCCACTGGCGGACCCTGAAGAATTAGATGCTAGGACAAACAGCCAGGCAACAATTCATGTCTTGCTGGTGACTCTGAAGTTCAAGCCCTGGGTACAGAGCTCCCTGGCCCAGTAACTAACAGTTTTCCCTTTTCTGCAGGCTTTTTTTCCTGAAATTATAATACTCATATGTTAGATTAGATGGTTTCTCTGGTTATACTATCATATTTGTATTTTAAGTTTAAACTTCTGTTTGGCAACCTATTTGTATACTTGGAAGACTTGCCTTTTCTGTAAAGAATTGTCTTAATATTTACAAAATATTTTTATTTCTTCAGAGCCATATTAACTTTTACTTCCTGCTTGTAATGTAGGTCCTCTGTCTTTATGCTTAAAAATACTTTGAGATTGGCCGGGCGCGGTGGCTCACGCCTGTAATCCCAGCACTTTGGGAGGCCGAGGCGGGTGGATCACGAGGTCAAGAGATCGAGACCATCCTGGTCAACATGGTGAAACCCCGTCTCTACTAAAAAATACAAAAAATTAGCTGGGCATGGTGGCGTGTGCCTGTAATCCCAGCTACTCAGGAGGCTGAGGCAGGAGAATTGCCTGAACCCAGGAGGCGGAGGTTGCGGTGAGCCGAGATCGCGCCATTGCACTCCAGCCTGGGTAACAAGAGCGAAACTCCGCCTCAAAAAAAAAAAAAAAATACTTTGAGATTGCAAACATGCTCATAACATTTAAAAGTAAATTCTTATTGACAATGAGCAAGCTTCTAGAATATATTTTTAAGTTTCGATCCTTATTGGGCTGTCTAAAGAGTTAATTAATGGCTAAAACATATATTAAAACTCAAGAAACATTAAACTTCTGTTTGTGTCCAGCATTATACTAGATAGTACAATATGGTAATATATTTTATATTTAAACCAATGTACCATTAACACCAATAATAATAGAATCTCTATAATTCACTTAAGAATATAATTGCATATAATGTAATAATTACTTCTTTCCTGTATTGTCCTTCTTCCTAAAATATTCTAAAATTCTACTTCTTCATTGTTTCAGTTTTACTCAACATTCCATCCTGTTGTTTAGAATACAAATTAATTTGCTAGACTATATAGCAAAAATGTGACCAAAATCTTCTTTAAAAAAAATAAATAAATTAGTAGTGGTGTATCCATCTGTCTCTGGAATATATTGGAATTCCTTAGTAAGTACCTGTTTTCAACATATAGCTATTTGAAAAAGCATGTAAACTATTTTCTTCAAGCATCTTAGTAACTTGTTCTTTACATTTAACACTAAAAAGTCCAACAATTTATTACCAATAAGAAGTTCAGGCATAAAATTTAAATCATCTTAATGGTACAGTCCAGCTCTCTGACAAAAGCTGTAACTATATTGTAAACTTACAGTTTTACAGCAAACTAAAAATACTTCTCCAAAATAGCCCTGGCTTGTTTTACTAGATGATTAACATCCTCTCTAACTTAATAAAACCAATCAATTGCTGAATTCTCCACATTGCTTCATGTAGAAACACCCAATTCCACCATTTGCATATATGCAGTGCTATTTGCTGCTCACCAACCCAGGCAAGGAGTGAAAACATACGAGTTGGTGTTCAAAAGCAATGCATACCTCATAAACAGTTAACATAAATGCCAAGTGACATTACATCATCAGAAATAAAGAAGACAGCTTAAGCGAACCAAGCAAATGGAAAGGAACCTTGAAAACATACGTCTACATTTCATTCCCTTCTCCTATAGCTGAATCCATTTAGGCCTCCTCTCCTAGGCCACTGAGTCTCAAACATTCTTTAAGACCCCACAAAGTGTCATAAATTTGTTGGCTAGACTGTCTGGTAGAATTCATTTTATAAGTCTGGGTGAGGATCACGTTTTCATTTACAAATGTTTTGTTCTGTTTAATTAGGGGAAAGACAACTATAAATTTCTTTTTGAATAAATCATGTGTTTTTTTACAGTTGTTTATATGAGAGAAACCATAAAGCCAAAGCTATATTTCATGTATTATAGAAGATTAAAGCATACCATTTGAATGATCTAAATAAACAACAGGTGACAACGCCAGACTAGGGCAAGATCCTGGAAACAGAAGGATGCTGTCTCTCTTGTGATGCTTCTGGTGGGACAACTGGCAGATGGTCTGCAGTATTATGTGACGTACAGGTCACCAGAATAATTTAATGCTCCACTTCTATGCAGATGTAGAGGGAACAGTGACAAAGGCTCTCAGTGCCCCTGGAGCCATCATCTAACTGCAGACATACACACTGGTTGAAATTGTCATTATCTCAGTTGTCACCTGCTCAGCAGAAGTTAAAAAGGAGGCCCTTAAAATCAAAATGAAGTAATGATACAAATATTTATTAGCCTGCTGTTTCTACCACTTCCATGTTAGGGATTAATATCATCCACATACAGACAGATTGCTCTAAAGGACCAGTGTAAATAAGTTTTGTTTCCTTGGCCCCATTTCTGCCTGTTGTCTTTATGTATCATTCTTTCCTTGCAGTTGAAATATAACAGTCTGAATGCACTTCTCAGAATCTTTTTTTTTCCATAACAGAGAGCTAAGTAAGAACTAGGAAGTTGGCCAGCAACTCTGGAATCTGCTTTTCCCAGAACAACTTTGTTACTTTGTTGAAAGAATTAAGAACTTCAGAAACACCTGTACACAAATCCATATAAAAGTAAAATGTAATTTTTGAATTATTTATATCACTTCTCCTTCCCAAATTAGCATTAATAATCATGTGCAGTAAAAGAAACAACAACTATAAAAGTCAGTCACACTTGGATTGGAACTCTGGCTTGGACCTTTCCTATTGATCATTAGCAAGTTGGTGAGTCTCTACAAGCCTCAGTTTCCTGTATTATAAAATGGTCAGAATAATGCCCACCTATCAAGAAAATGGCTAAATATTGTCACAAGTCCCTAGGAAATGAGCACCCAATAGTACTGGCTATTATTCTTCTTAACATACTATGGAATCGCCCACTGAACTCTTGTTCCTTAGCCATCATTCTGACAGCTTGTTCCATTGAGTTACTCAGACACTCTAAGAGTTCTAATAATTTCTCCTTCATCTAATAAGAAAGGCAGAGTGGTCTAGAAACAGAATGCTTGCTGGCCATTTCTTAGACCTGAATTTTAAGAATAAACCATTTTTTCTTTTACTTCTTTTCTTCAATTGTTTCTCCTTTCTAACCCACAAGCTTTTAAGTGCGATTGAGCAAGATAAGCATTAGCATAGAGGCTGTGTAGGAAGGGGAATCCTGAAGGTAATGTGGGAGCACAAGCAGAATGTGGAGTGAGTTTGGCAGCCCAATGAGAGGTCGAGATAGTTGAAGAGAATGTCCCTGCTGGGAGACTGCCCATGGTGTATTGCCAAAGCTTGAGCAAAGTGAGGAAGATATCCCTGTAGAAGGATGTCCAGGCAAGGGGTTTCAGAGGTAAATGGAATGAGGACAGTCTCCACACATGGGTGTGATCCAGAATGGAGTATCAAATCCAAAGCAGGGTGAGGTGAGGAGGATGCCCATATGTCAAAGCCTAAGCAAGGTGAGTCGACCATCCTTGATGGAAAGGGTGTTGGCAGCAGAAAATCTGTTATACTCTGGGGAGTTGCACAAACAAGTAAATACATTGAGGCTACTGGGAACTAATTTCTCAGATATTGAGGGATGAAAATATGAAAATACAGAAAGAGAAATCACACATATGGAAAGAGAAAAAACTAAAATGATTCCTGTGGCTTGGAATTGGAGTTATCTCTGTGAACTCATAGTTTCAACATATAAATAGATACAGAAAAAAATACAAGTATATTAATATGTATCTATATATTCTCCAGCTCTGTTAAGTCAAAGTGCCTTGGAGCAGCAACATTACTGTAGCAATGAACTCATCTAGCACCAAGATTTTGGTTTCTAAATACTATTCTCTAATAAAAAGACACAGGGATCCTTGCAGAAATGGATGATTCCAGAGCTGAGGAAGGAAAGGACAAGATGAGTCTCGAACTTCTTGTTGTGGCAGAAAGTAAGGAAGTGCTCAAAGAATGATAGGGTATTTCAAAGGACACAGAAGCCAGCTTGAAGGAGATTCCTTCTGTCAAATGAAAGGGACAATTTGAGCTTCAAAATAAATAATTATAGAATTGGATCTTAATCCTTTTAATAAAATAGGAACCCATGAGTTTGCACTCTTATAAATAAACTAAATAAATAAGAAGTTTGATATGAAATGAAATATCTAGCTTACCTCAAGTACCTCTGCATAAAATATTTATTAATTACAAAGAGTAATTGATTACAAAGAGAAGCTGGCAGATACCTCCCCAATCAAATGATCAAAGTGATCATCACCAGTAATGGAACAAATAGAAATCTTGGTGGGATACAATGAGAAGAACCCAGCACCACTTCTGTGATAGTCCTGCCAAAGACAAACAGAATCTAATCAATAGAAAACATAAGAAAAACATGCAGTGAGGACATTCCACAAAACAACTGCCCTAGAAGCATCATGGTCATGAAAGTCAAGGAAAGAATAAGGAAAGGTTGAAGGAGATTGAAAAATCACACAGGACAACTGAATGGTAATGTGTGGTTTTGATGTAGATCTTTTTTGCTACAAAGGGCATTTTCTGGATAATTCGTAAAACTTGAATTGTGTTTGAGGATTAGATGGTAGTAATGTGTCTATGTTAATTTCAGAATTTTATTATTTTATTGTGGTTAATTAGAATATTGTCCTAATGAGTAAGAAATACACACCAAAGTGTCCAGGGATGATGGGGCATCATGAAGGCTATCTACTCTCAAATAATTCAGAAAAAAAAAGTTATTTGTATTCTTCTTGCAATTTCTCCATAAATTTGAGACTGCTTTAAAGTAAAATGATTTTTTATAAACAACCACACTAATATCAATGCACTGAAGTACAAGGACTTTCAATACATCATGAAAGGATAGAAGCAGAGATCTCAAAGCAATTCAGTGGTTGCTGCAAGCTACCTAACAAGTTTTATGTGAAGGTTTGTAAAACAAAATATACTTTATTGTTCATTCCATGGCTATTTCATGTTTGGCAGTCACCACTACTGATCCTGCCACTGCTTTTCAAATGGAGCACCCAGAGTAGGCACTGGAGCAGAAAAGTGATTCTATGTCTGCAAGTTCCCACTACAGTCAGGAATGCTGAAATCCATTGGGGGAGCTTACATCTTTGTTTATCTTCTGGCATGGGAAACCCTGTGTGCCACCATGATTTCATATACAAGCTAATTTTGAAACCAAAATTTGCATCCCACAGGCCTATTTCAGTACCACACAGCTTATGATATGCATTATTTCAAGAATTTGCCGTTAAAAAAGTAGCAGGGACCAGGCACGGTGGTTCACGCCTGTAATCCCAGCACTTTGGGAGGCCAAGGTGGGTGGATCACCTGAGGGTCAGGAGTTTAAGACCAGCCTGGCCAATATGGCAAAACTCCGTCTCTACTAAACACACATACACGTACACACATACATACACACACACACAATTAGCTGGGCATGGTGGTGTGTGCCTGAAATCTCAGCTACTCAGGAGGCTGAGGCAAGAGAATCATCTGAACCCAGGAGTCAGAGGTTGCAGTGAGCCAAGATCAGGCCAGTGCACTACAGCCTAGGTGACAGAGAAGGCAGGCAGGAAGGAAGGAAGGAAGGAAAGGAGGGTGGGAGGGAGGGAGGGAGGGAAAGAAAAAGAAAGAAAGAGAGAAAGAAAGAAGAAAGAAAGAGAGAAAGAGAAAGAAAGAAAGGAGGAAGGGAGGGAGGCCATACCAAAATGGCTGATCATTTGACAGCCTTAAATACAACCTAAGGTGGTTTTATTGATGACATTTACAGAGTGCAAAATGTCACAATGTAAACCATAAAATAAAAGCTTGGCATGGTGATTAATCATTTGAGTATTTTTATATATAAAAGTATTCTAAATAAATCTAATCCATAGTCAGATACAAAATGTATTTCACAAACATTATACCTAGGTTTGGACCACTCCAAATATGAATCAATGTCCAGGTCAACTCAGAAAATTCTGCTGTTTCAGCTCTGGCTCCCAACTCTAGCAGAAGGTTTGTCACACATCACCGTTAAAGGCAATCTCAGTCATTTGCAGTATTTATTATCTTTTCCCTATTGTGGTTTGCAGACCATCAATCACCACCCCCACCACATTGCAAAAAGAGAAAAAACAGGAGATATATTTATTTTGTTTTATTTAAATGATGCCGATTCTAAACACTATTTTTGGTCTGCTCTTTTTCCCCTAGGCAGCATGGTAAAATACTACAATTATTTTTTATGTCAAGAAACATCTTTCAGAATCTGGCTCCAAAGTATTTTCCTTCATACGTTTATCTTTTTTAAAAAAAAAAAAAACAATTTTCTTATTAGTTGACATTTTCTGTCTTCATCTCTGTTTATTCCTTTGGTTAATTCCCTACAAGTGAAATCACTGAGACAAAATCTGTACATACATTAAGGATTTTAGTAGTGTTAACAAATTGACTTCCAGAAAAGTTTAAACACTTTGTTCTCCCATCAGCCTTTTCCTTCCGCTTCTTCTTGCCAGCGCTATTATCACATTTCAGTGAAATAAGTTAAATTAATTTTTAAAGTAATCATACTTAATTCTGTAGGCCCTTCCTCAAATAAAAAAATTATGTAGTGCTTAGAGAGTCAGCATATTTGAGAATCAGGGTTTTTTTGTTTGTTTTTAGTTTTTTTGTTTGTTTTGTTTTTCACAGGACACTATTGCCTTAAAAGGGTAGTTATCGACTTGTCTCAAAGAGAGTAACCTGGATACTACCATCCTTCACGCAGTTGTCTGGCTAAAATAAACTGCCCACAAGGCAAAGAAATATTTACTTCCTTGGACTTCTTTCTGAGTTCTGCACCAGTCATGTCAAGTGTTGCAACTCATTTCTTTTTGCCAAAATCAGCCCATTCACCAACTGTTTTTAATTAGCTATGGTTGAGATGATACTTGCATTTTGCTCCCCCCCACTTTTAGAAACATAAATTTCCAAAACAATTACCTATTAAGCTAAACGTCTCATGCTTTTGCTAAGCCTGAGGGTGATTTTTCTTCTTTGGTTTGTGCTTATTTTGGAAAGTTTGTAAATCTATTTAGTTCTGTCTGAGAATAAGATCGCCAAATAAACATAGGTGCTGTTTTTCACAGCCTAGTTATTAAAGTACTGAGCATTCTTTTGATTATTCTACTTAAGTTTGACTTTCTTTGGTACTACTACAGGAAATGTAATATTATTCACTCCATTCACATTATTTTTAAAATAAAGGTGCAGAGACACAAGATAAGGCAGTTGGTTTCATTTAATTGAATATGTTTAGAGAAAAGAGTTCTTGAAATATAAATGAGCAGACATTACAATTATTTGCTTGGTTTTTTCAAAACCAAATGAATCTTTCTCACCTTACCAACATGCAAAATTTCTTTCTCTCACTATCCCATTATTGGTATGTTTGTTTAATATAGTATAATAGGTAATGTAATATGAAAAAATTATAAATGCAGTGGGGGGAGA
Organism: Cebus imitator; assembly: GCF_001604975.1. NCBI lineage: Eukaryota > Metazoa > Chordata > Mammalia > Primates > Cebidae > Cebus > Cebus imitator. The sequence continues at coordinate 3,831,859 of NW_016107318.1, forward strand.
AATCACTGTAGAACTGTTACTGCATATTCCTTTTGATTTTAATATTTGCTTTCATATAATGAAAATTTCAACCCAATGTTGCATACAAGCTATTTTTACATTTAAATTTCCCTTCTTTTTCACAGAGATCCATTTAAAATGAAGAAAATAAAACTGGAATTTTGCATTAATGAATGTAGAACAATGCTTTGTGAATGTTTTCCAGGTGCTATTACAGATTCCAAACTGTTGTCTGCTCCGTAGTTTAGTTGCACAAAAGGACAATAACCAAACTGTTGTAATTTTTGAGAACTCCTAGACTGAGAAACATTGTTAAATCAAAACCAAACTTCATACTAAATAGTTTATGAGATTCCCCTGGTATTCAGCTTGACCCCTCTAATAGCTCATTCTTAAAAAGAATTTAATATCAAGTGGAGTTCTGTTTTTTGCAGACATCCATTTTTTTAAAACCTAGAAGTTTTTTTATTTGATTCTCTTGAGAAGGTATGTGGATATTCTTTCTGCCAAAAAATGTTGGATAGAGTGAACAAGCTATTTTGTTAGTTGGGTTTAACATACTGATCAATGACCCCATCTCTGCATACTGCAGAAATCAAGCAGTGCAGGTGCACTGCCCACCAAGCTCAGGCTGAGCTCTTGGCAAAACAGGCAAGCAGGATTGGGAGATGTGGAGTCAGAGAACCTGTTCTCTAATCCCAATTCCGCCACTTGCTGGCAATGTGACCTTGGCCGATTGTTTTGATCTGCTTGTCTCAGTTTTCCCAACTATAAAATAGGAAAGATAGCAATGCTTACCTCACAGAGTTATCGTGAAGATTAAGAAATATAATGTATATGAAGCATGTGCAGGATTTAGAACTTTATATGCATTGTAATATATAAGCTATTTTTAATTACCCTTTTTATTTTACTTTGTGTAGAGCCTAGAAAACATAAAAACTGGATTATATCCAAATTTTAAGCTTACTAGAATATCACAGATTTTATTACTTCTCTTTTTTTTTGGTTGCTCATGGTATAGCTAGCTTTATAAATACAGCATTTTATATACTTACGCATAAGATTCAAAGCTGCAATTTTCTTGAGTGCATTTCTCACATTTAAATTTTTCAATTAAAACAATGACAAAATCAAGTATTATTTGGCAAGATTCAGAATAGCCTCAAAAGCTATTTTAAGCTTCAAGTACTTAAAATGTTTTTGAAACTTTAAAATCATCAGTGGTAAAAATTATTTTAAAGAGATTCATAGGGGTATTTCTTCCATGTTAAAAACTAATTAATTTATTCAAGAAATTTTATTCAACAGGTATTATTAGGCGCCTGCTATAATAAGTACGCACTAAGTAGGTATTATATACCTATTTCAAGCAACTGCTTGGTAATGAGCAGGTGAAAGCTACTCCTGGCTTCCTCACAGAGTTTGGCATTGCTAATATCATTCGGCTCACATTGTTCACAACCCCAGGAAACTTGATAGATAAGTCCTAGGATCTATCCTTTCAAACATACACCTGTTTAAAAAATAAACAAAACATTGAGATTCTAGTTACAATTGTATTTTTTCTGGAACTTTTCCAACTTGATTAGAACCATTTATTATAAAACCCTCTGAAGAGGGTTGAATTAGTCTAACTTTTTAAATAAAAATCCACTAGCTATGACTGTACAGTGGCAAATTATTTTTTTTCCCATTTATTTATTTTATTGCATTTTAGGTTTTGGGGTACATGTGAAGAACATGCAAAATTGTTGCATAGGAACACACGTGGCAGTGTGATTTGCTGCCTTCCTCCCCATCACCTACATCTGGCATTTCTCCCCCTGCTATCCCTCCCCAGCTTCCCACCCCCCACTGTCCCTCCCCTTTTTCCCCCCAACTGACCCCAGTGTGTAGTGCTCCCCTCCCTGTGTCCATGTGTTCTCATTGTTCAACACCCGCCTATGAGTGAGAACATGCGGTGTTTGATCTTCTGCTCTTCTGTCAGTTTGCTGAGAATGATGGTTTCCAGGTTCATCCATGTCCCTACAAAGGACACAAACTCATCGTTTTTGATGGCTGCATAATATTCCATGGTGTATATGTGCCACATTTTCCCTATCCAGTCTATCGTCGATGGGCATTTGGGTTGGTTCCAGGTCTTTGCTATTGTAAACAGTGCTGCAATGAACATTCGTGTACACGTGTCCTTATAGTAGAATGATTTGTAATCCTTTGGATATATACCCAGTAATGGGATTGCTGGGTCAAATGGAATTTCTATTTCTAGGTCCTTGAGGAATCGCCACACTGTCTTCCACAATGGTTGAACTAATTTACACTCCCACCAACAGTGCAAAAGTGTTCCTATTTCTCCACATCCTCTCCAGCATCTGCTGTCTCCAGATTTTTTAATGTTCGCCATTCTTACCGGCGTGAGATGGTATCTCAATGTAGTTTTGATTTGCATTTCTCTGATGACCAGTGATGATGAGCATTTTTTCATATGTTTGTTGGCCTCACGTATGTCTTCTTTTGTAAAGTGTCTGTTCATATCCTTTGCCCACTTTTGAATGGGCTTGTTAGTTTTTTCTTGCAAAATTATTTTTTTAATTTTAATTTTATATAAGCTCATCGTTTGAAATCACATAAGCTATCCCTTAGGATAGTTTTGAAATTACATAGTGTTTGTACAATACCAAGTACGTACAGACTAAGAACACAATAAGTGACAGCTATTAGTATCATTTAGTGTTATTTACAACCATGACAATAGAGAGGAAGATTCACGTCCACATTTTAGACTGCATGGGATCAATATTTTTATTTTGCTTTATTTTATTTTATTTTGTTTTATTTTATGGCAGGATTACTCTGTCACCCAGACTGAAATGCAGTGGTGTGATAACAGCTCACTACAGCTTCAATCTTCCAGGCTCAAGCAATCCTCCCACTCCAGCCTCCTGAGTAGCTGGGACTACAAGCATAAGCTATCATGCCCAGCTAATTTTTTTAATTTTTTGTAGCGAGAGGGTCTTACTACATTGCCCTGGCTGGCCTTGAATTCCTGGACTCAAGCAATCTTCCCACCTCAGCCTCCCTGACTTCTGGAATTACAGGCATGAGCCACTATGCCCAGCCAGCATTCATCTTCTGCCTTATAGAACTAGTATACTTCACAATGCAAATTTAACCTATAATAACAACTTTTATATTATCTAAATATTATTTAAATGTGTTAAATATTTTCATATTTCTGAGAGGCCTTCTCTTACCTAAATCTGCATTGATTTCTCATAACAATTCTGAAAGCTATACATTTGTTTCATCATTTTACAAATGAGGAAACTGAGGCTCCTGAAGTGAAATCATCTAGGCATATTGACATGTTAGTAAATGGTAGAATCAGGATTAGACCTGAACTTGTTTGACTACATAGTTTTCACATTTGTTGTGCGGGCTCTTCTGGAACACTTTAATAAAACTGAATTTAAAAAATTGTTTTTCAAACTCTTCTTTCTTCTTGAATCCAGAATCCCTAGAGACTCCAAAAAGATGTCTGAGATTTGCTAACAACTATTCTGACAAAACTATACACAAAGAAAAATTTTTTTAGTTTGTATCTTGTCTCCGAAAGTAATTTCCCAATGGTAAGAAAACTGAAGTTGATTTGAGTGACAAAAGCATCACCTTGACAGCTTAACATTTAGGCTGATAATTTACAGCTCCTTTCTCTCTCCCATTTTGTCTTCTATGTAACAGAAACCAAGGGACAAAATGCAGGAATATCAGGTCGAAGTTTCCTCTCTGGTCATCAGCTGAACACACACACACCATAATGTGATACTTGCCTTCTTCTATCATGGTTAAAAAGATGAAGGCAACTTTGGAAATCAGATCACAGCTGGGTTAACAAATGTGTCCCTGCAGGAAATGGAGAAAATGAAATGTCCTTCACTTAAAACAGCCCAAACTGCAGCAGCTTTACTGATATATGTCAGCTTCTAGACTGGCAAAGTAATTCAGCAGCAGAAACACTGATGATTTCAAAGTTGATTCCCACTAGAAACTCCAGGAAAGATGGAGAAGCAAGCGGAATAGTTACTGCTGAAATAAATAGAGGCCTTTTGTTAGGACAGGGAAGGTATCTCTGGTATGTAAAGAAATTAACAGGACTTGAGGTACTTTTTAAATTTTTTTAATTTTTATTTTAGGTTCAGGGGTGCATTTGCAGGTTCATTATATATGTAAATTTGAATCACAAAGGTGTGTTATACAGATATTTTGTCACCCAGGTACTTAAGCCTAGTACCGGATAGTTATTTGTTTTCATCCTCTCCCTCTTGCCACCTTCCACCCTCAACTAGGCCCCAGGATCCTTTTCTCCCCTCGTGTGTCCATGTGTTCTCCTAATTTGCTCCCATTTGTAAGTAAGAACATGCAATATTTGGTTCCTAGTTCCTGGGTTAGTTGGGTAAAGACAATGGCCTCCAGTTCCATTCATGTTCCCACAAACGACATGATCTTGTTCTTTCTTTTGGCTGTATAGAATTCCATGATGTATATATACCACATATTCTTTGTTTTTTTTTCTTAGTATATACCAAAAATCTGTATTATTTTTATTTTTTATTCTTCCATAGGCTACTGGAGTAGAGGTAGTGTTTGGTTACATGATGAAGTTCTTTAGGGGTAATTTGTGAGATTTTGGTGCACCCATCAACTGAGCAGTATACACTGTACACAATTTGTAGTCTTTTATCCTTAATCACCTCCCACCCTTCCCCCCAAGTTCCCAAAATCCATTGTATCCTTTTTTTTAATTGTACGTTAGATTCTGGGGTACATGTGGAGATCATGCAAGACTGTTGCACAGGTACATTCGTGGAAAGGTGGTTTGCTGCCTCCATCCCCCCCCATCACCTATACCTGACATTTCTCCCCACATTATCCCTCCCCTAGCCCCCACAACAGACCCCATTGTGTGATACTCCCCTCTCTGTGTCCATGTATTCTCACATGCAGTGTCTGATTTTCTGTTCCTGTGTCAGTTTGCTGAGAATGATGGTTTCCAGGTTCATCCATGTCCCTACAAAGGACACGAATTTATCATTTTTTATACCTGTATAGTATTCTATGGTGTATATGTGCCACATTTTCTTTGTCCAGTCTCATTGATGGGCATTTAGGTTGGTTCCAGGTCTTTGCTATTGTAAACAGTGCGGCAATGAACATGTGTGTGCATGTGTCTTTATAAAAGAACGATTTATAGTCCTTTGGATATATACCCAGTAATGGGATTGCTGGGTCAAATGGAATTTCTATTTCTAGGTTCTTGAGGAATCGCCACAGTGTCTTCCACAATGGTTGAACTAATTTACACTCCCACCAACAGTGTAAAAGTGTTCCTATTTCTCCACATCCTCTCCAGCATCTGTGGTCTCCAGATTTTTTAATGATCGCCATTCTAACTGGCATGAGATGGTATCTCAATGTGCACCATATATTATTTATCCAATCTGCCATTGATGAGAATTTAGGTTGATTTCATGTCTTTGCTACTATGAATAGTGCTGCAGTGAACCTACACTTGCATGGGTCTTTGTTGTAGAATAATTTATATTCCTTTGGGTATATACCTAGCAATGAGATTGCTGGGTCAAATGGTAGTTTGGTTTTCAGGTGTTTGAGGAATAACCACACTGCTTTCCACAATGATTGACCTAATTTACACTCCCACCGACATTGGTTAAGTGTTCCCTTTTCTCCACAAACTCATCAGCATCTGTTATATTTTACATTTTAATAATAGCCATTTTGACTGGCGTGAAATAATATCTCATTGTGGCTTTATTTGGTTTTGAGTTTTCTAATTATCAGTGATATTGAGCTTTTGTTCATATGCTTGTTACCTGCATATATGTCTTCTTTTGAAAAGTGTTTGTTCATGTCTTTTGCCCACTATATTAGTTTGTTCTTATGCTGCTAATAAAGAAATACCCAAGACTGGGTAATTTCTAAAAGAAAGAGATTTAATGGACTCACAGTTCCACGGCTGTGGAAGCCTTACAATTATGGCAGAAGGCAAAGGAGAAGCAAAAGCATGTCTTACATGGTGGCAGGCCAGAGAGCTGGTGTAGGGGAACTCCCATTTATACAATCATCAGATCTCTTGAGACTTACTCACTGCCACTAGAACAGTATGGGAGAAAATGCCCCTTGATTCAACTATTTCTCCCTGACCACACCCTTGACACACAGGGATTATTACAATCAACATGAGGTTTGGGTGTGGACACATCAAATCATATCACCCACTTTTTAATGGAGTTGTTTGATTTCTGCTTGTAAATTTATTTAACTTCCTTATAGATGTCATATTAGACCTTTTTCAGATGCATAGTGCTCAAAAATTTTCCCATTCTGTAGGTTGTCTGTTTACTCGGTTGATAGTTTCTTTTGCTGTGCGAAAGCTCTTAAGTGTAATTAGATCCCATTTGTCAACTTTTGCTTTTGTTTGAACTGCTTTTAACATCTTAGTCATGAAATCTTGACAGTTTTTATGCCTGAAATGGTATTGCCTAGGTTGTCTTCCAGGGTTTCTATAGCTTTGAGTTTTATATTTGTCTGTAACACATCCTGAGTTGATTTTTATATATGCCCCAAGAAAGGGGTCTAGTTTCAATCTTCTGCATATGGCTAGCCAGTTATCACCACACCATTTATTGAATAAGGAGTTATTATCTCATTGCTTGTTTTTGTCAGCTTTGCTGAAAATCAGATGGTTGTAGGTATGTAGCCTTATTTCTGGGCTCTCTATTCTGTTCTATTGGTCTATGTATCTGTTTTTGTACGAAAACCATGCTGTTTTAATTACTGTAACCCTGTAGTATAGTTTGAAGTTGGGTAATGTGATTCTTCCAGTTTTGACCTTTTTGCTTTGGATTGCTTTGGCTATTTGGGTTCTTTTTTTTTGTTCCATGTAAATTGTAAAATATTTTTTTTTAGTTTTGTGAAGAACGTCATTGGTAGTTTGATAGGAATAGAATAGCACTGAATCTGTAAATTGCTTTAGGCAGTATAGTCATTGTAATGATATTGATTCTTCCTATCCATGAGCATGGAATATTTTTCCATTTGTTTGTGTCACCTCTGATTCCTTTGAACAGTGTTTTGTAATTCTCATTGTAAAGATCTTTCACCTCCCTGGTTAGCTGTATTCCTAGGTATTTTATTCTTCTGTGGCAATTATGAATGGGATTGTGTTCCTAGTTTGACTCTCATCTTGGCTGTTGTTGGTGCATAGAAATGCCAGAGACTTTTGTATTTTGATTTTGTATTCTGAAACTTTGCTGGAGTCTTTTATCAGCAGAAGGAGCTTTTGGACCATGGCTATGGAGGTTTTCTAGATAGAGAATCATGCTGTCTCCAAACAGGGTAGTTTGACTTCCTCTCTATTTGGATGCCCTTTCTTTCTTTCTCTTGCCTACTTGCTCTGGCCAGGACTTCCACTACTGCATTGAATAAGAGTAGTGAGAGAGGGGGCATCCTTGTCTTCTGCTTGTTTTTAAGGGATTTGCTTCCAGATTTTGCCCATTCAGTATGATGTTGGCTCTGGGTTTCTCATAGACGGTTCTTATTATTTTGAGATATGTTCCTTCAATACTTAAGTTTATTGAGCATTTTTAACATGAAGCAATGTTGAATTTTATTAAAAGACTTTTCTGCATCTATTGAGATAATCAGGTGGATTTTGTCTTTATTTCTGTTTGTATGATGAATCACATTTATTGATTTGTGTATGTTAAACCAAACTTGCATTCCAGGGAGAAATCCTATTTGATCACGGTGGATTAGCTTTGCTAAGTGCTGCTGAATTCAGTTTCCCAGTATTTCGTTGAGAAATTTGGCATCAATGTTCATCAAGAATATGTCTGATGTTTTCTTTTTTTGTGGGTCTCTGCCAGGTTTTGGAATCAATATGTTGTTTGCCTCATAGAATGAGTTGGGGAGGAGTCCCTCCTCCTCAGATTTTTGGAATCATTTCAGTAAGGATGGTACCAGCTCTTCTTTGTACATCTGGTAGAATTTGGCTATGAATCCATCTGGTCCTGTGCTTTTTTTAGTTGGTAGGTTATTTATTACTGATTGAATTTCAGAGCTCATGATTGGACTGTTCAGAGAACCAATTTCTTCCCAGTTCAGTCTTGGAAGGGTGTATATGTCCAGGAATTTATTCATCTCTTCTAGTTTGCGTGCATAGAGGCAAATGATGGTTTATTTGTATTTCTGTGGGGTAAGTGGTAACATCCCCTTTGTGATTTCTAATTGTATTTATTTGTATCTCCTCTCTTTTCTTCTTTTTAGTCCAGCTAGCAAGTTTTTTCTGTCTTGCTCTCCTTCAGTTCAGCTATAATTTTGTTTTTCTTGTCTTCTGCTAGCTTTGGGGTAGGTTTGCTCTTGTTTCTCTAGTTCTTTTAGTTATGATGTTGAATTGTTAATTTGAGATATGTTTCATTTTACTATAAACTTCACTCTTTTAATACTGCCTTAACTGTGCCCCAGAGATTCTGGTATATTGTATCTTTGTTCTCATTGGTTTCAAAGATCTTCTTGATTTCTGCTTTAATTCCATTATTTGGCCAAAAGTCATTCAGGAGCAAGCTGTTTAATTTCCATGTAACCGCATGGTTATGAGCCATTTTTGTAAGTCTTGATTTCTATTTTTATGGTGCTGAGGTCTGAGAGTGTGTTTGGTATATTTTAGGGTTTTTTGTATTTACTGAGGATTGTCTTATGTTCAATTGTGTAGTCAATTTTAGAGTATGTACCCTGTGGTAATGAGAAGAATACGTATTCTGATTTGTGGTAGAGAGCTCTGTAGAGGTCTAATAGATCCATTTGGTTCAACGTTTAGTTTAGATCCTGAACATCTTTTTTAATTTTCTGTCTCAGAGATCTAATACTGTCAGTATAGTATTTTTTTTTTCCCATTTATTTATTTTATTGCATTTTAGGTTTTGGGGTACATGTGAAGAACATGCAAAATTGTTGCATAGGAACACACGTGGCAGTGTGATTTGCTGCCTTCCTC
>NW_016107318.1:3842364-3851776 GCF_001604975.1 Cebus imitator
TTTTTTTAAGAATGTTGAATATAGGCCCCAAATGTCTTCTGGCTTGCAAGATTTCTTCTGAAAGGTCCACAGAAACCCTCTGTTCATTACCTGTCCTTTCTCTCAAGCTGCCTATAACATTCCTTCTTTCATTTTGATCTTGGAAAAACTGATGATTATGTGTCTTGGGGATGATCTTCTTGTGTACAATCTTGCAGGGATGCTCTTTATTTCCTGGATTTGACTGTTGGCCTTTCTAGAGAGGTCAGGAAAGTTTTCATGGATGAAATCCTGAACTGTGTTTTTGAAGTTGTTTGCTTTCTCCCCATCCCTTTCAGGGATGCCAATGATTTGTAGATTTGGTCTCTTTACATAATTCCATATTCTCAAAGCTTTCTTTGTTCCTTTTCATTCTTTTTTTTTTTTTTTGTCTTCAAGAGAGTCAGTCTTCAAGTTTCAAGAATCTTTCCTCAGCTTGTTATATTCTGTTATTAATTGTGAAAGTTTTGTAGTATGTTTTTCAGTTCTATCAGATTAATTAGATTCTTTTTTTATACTGGCTATTTTGTCTGTCAACTCCTGTATCATTTTATTGTGATTCTTAGTTTCCTTGTATTGAGTTTTGCCATTCTCCTGAATCTCAATGATAATCATTTCTATCTATATTGTGATGTCTAATTCTGTCATTTTAGCCGACTCAGTCTGGTTAAGAACCCTTGTTAGAGAACTAATAAGGAAATAAGACATTCTGAGCATTAACGTTACCAGAGGCCTTGCATTGGTTCTTTTTCATCTCTGCATGTGGATGTTCTTTTCACTTCTGGGCTGCCTCTACTTGAAATGGTCAGGCAAGGGCAGGGTAATTGTGCTGGAGTCCCAGGTCAGGCGACCCTATCCAGTGAGGAGATGTGGAGACAGGGACCTGTGTAGAAAATAGTCCAGCACTTTTCCATGAAGTTGCTTCCATGCTGCGAGTCTGGAGTAGCCCCTGGTCCCCATGAACTCTCCACATCCTAGAGACAGCAAGGGCAAGGGCTGCAGGACAGCAAAGATTACACCCACCTCGCCTACTTGGAGCTTTGTCCCAGGGAGTTGCAGAGCTTGTACTGGCTTGATAGCTCTGGTGGGGAGGTGGCTAAAGACTGAGGCTGGGAGGACCCACCCTGTGAGGAGATATGGGATCAGGGATCCCATAAATGTAAAAAACAGTCTGGCCACTTTTCCACTGCTGCTGCAGTATGCTGTGGCTCTGCTCCAGTCCCTAGTCACCTGAGATTTTTCAGCACCTGAAGGTATCAACAGTGAAGGCTGTGAAACAGCAAACATGGCAGCCTTCCTCCTGTTCTGGGAGCTCCATCCCAGGAAGCACATACCTGTTGACAAATCAAAACAATAGGAGGTGGCTGGAGACCCCAGTCAGGAGATCCCACCCAGTGAAAAGAAATGGGATTGGAGATCTGCATAAAATGTAGCCTGGCCACTTTTCTGTAGGGCAGCTGGCTTTGCTGGGTTATCTGCTCCAGTCACTGTTTGGCTCAGAATCTATAAAGCTGAAAGCAACAATGGCTAAGGCTGCTGAACAGCAAAGATTACAGCCCACCCTTCCCTCTGGGAGCTCCATCCCAGAGAGGTTTGAAACTGCTGCTGGCTGGAAAACACCAGCAGGGGTGGTTGTTGACCTTGATCATGAGATTCCAACAGTGAAGAGAAATGGGATCTGGGACCTGCTTGAAAAAGCAGTCTGGCCACTTCTCTATAGACCTGCTGTACTGTGCTGGGTTACTGCTCTAGTCCATAATTAGCTTGGACTCCCTGGAGCCCAAAGACAACAGCTAAGCTATAAAACAGCACAGATGGTGACCCACCACTCCCCTCCCCCACCCCTGGGTTCTTCATCCCAAGGAGGCATAGAACCCCTGCCAGCTGGAAAACATTGGCAAGGGCAGCTGGTGATCCTGGTCAGGAGGTCCCACCTAATAAGAAGCAGGGCCAGGAACCCACATACAAAAGAAGTCTGGCAGCATTTTTATAGGGCAGCTGCACTGAAGGCAACAATAGCTAAGGCTATGAAACAGCAAAGACAGCAGCCCACCCCTCCTTCCAGGAGCTTCATCTCAGGGAGGCATAACACTGCTACCTGTAGATGGCTGGATTCCCAAGCCAGTGGGTCTTATCCTGTGAGATGCCATGGAAGTGGGACCTGCAGACCATCACTGCTCAGCCTCCTGGATTAAGCCCCTTTCCTAGGGGTATATATGAGTTTCTAACCTCCCTCGTTGCTAGAGTTGCAGCCACTTTTGCTGGGAAGCCTGTATTTCTAAAGCTCCTAGGGCTCTGCGTGTGCCAAAGCAGCTGCTCTGCCAAAACACCACAGAGCTCTGCGTCAGACCACAGGCCCTGGTGGGGTGGGTTCATGAGGAGATCTCTTAACCAGAGGTTTTCAAAGATAAATGGGAGAAGCGTGGGTGCCCAGAGCCGCATATACACTCATTGCTTCCCTAGACAGAGGGGGCTCCCCTGGCTCCTCGTCACTCCCAGGTGGGCAGTCATCTTGCCTTGCTTTTCTCTGTTCTCCATGGGTCAAGTTGTTTCTTGATGAATCCCAATACATGTAGCTGGATGTATCCGTTGAAGGTGCTGTATTCACTCACCCCTCCCATTTCTCTCCATGAGAGCAATGCACACTGGCTGCTGGTAGTCAGCCATCTTCTGAAGCACTTTTTTTAAAGCAGAAGACACAATTCTAAAAATTAATATGATTTAATGGTAAATCAATGATTTTCTTAAATCACAAAATGGTAGTTTTATAGGCAACTATTCATTTAAATATTCTGAATTTTCTTCCAATCTTATTTCTCATTTGCTTTCTTAGTTATACAATTTCTTAAGATACTTAACATAGCCCCTGAGGGTATAGATTTTGTTCACTCTCTTACCCAAATGCAGAATTGGTTCTATCATTAATCTGCTTAATACTCAGGAATCATAGTGAGAAGGGGGAAAATATCCCCAGAGTTTTTTTGCTTGGTCATTCTAACCATTCCCACAACCTCAGGCAGAGTTGATTAAGCCAGACACATATCAATACAAATAAAACATTGCAAGAGACTTGGCAGGTTTTCCTGGTGGTGTCCGAATATTTTCCACGAGGCAGTGCCAGCTCCACCACCGCTTAACTGCCCCTATTCTCCTTGCAATCAAAACTCCGACATCTGGAAAGAATAATCATCATTTTAAGCATGTTAGCCCTTAGAGGGCTCATGAAAGTAGAGAAAATAAGAAGCCCTCAAAAATGTCTAAGCCGCTTAGAAAGTTAAGTTGCAAAAAAAATAGTCTTTCCCCTATGTTTGTAGTTAAGAAGGAGAGCAAAACTGAAATATGTACAGAAGGCTGCCTTTTACTTCCATTCACAATTTCTTACAAATCTTATAGATTTTACTGTCACTTGTGATAGTAGCAGGATAATCTCCCAGTAATCTCCTAAATGCTAACTTCAGGGTAAAGTTTGCTGAATCCTCTAAAGCCTTATAGAGCATGGTGGCACGTGTACCAGTTTGTAGCATGAAGCATGAGAAAGAACATAGGCTCTGGGATCAGACAGGCCTGAGTTTCAGTTCCAGATCTGACACTTAGTGACTTTGATACCTTGGGCAAGTTATTTAACTCTCAGATCCTAGGTTTTCTCATCTGAACAGAGGGCTAATGGGAATATCCCAGTGTTTTGAGAATATTAAATGGAACACTCTATAGTCTAGCATAGTGTCTGAGGTATAATAGGTGTTCAATAATTGTTGGTTTAAATAAAGTGAAATAAAAACCTACACGTATCAGACTCCTAAAGGCTCTTAGAAAAGTAATGGAGATGACGGTGGGTATAATGTTAAGATTAATGCACAGAAAAAAGCATACAATAGCCCCAGCAGAGGAAATTCCCACTAAAATATAGAGAACTTACCCTAAAGTATGAGAACATCACCCTAAATGTATCACTGTTAAAGAGTGATAACTTTGAGTTTCACAGAGGGGAGGCCCATCTTGTCCTCAGGTTACATTTTATAGGCCCAAAATCTTATACCCCGAGGAAGAATATTTGTCAGTTTGAGAACTGACCCTACTACTAGTGCAGTGGGAGAAGTGAAGACACTGACAGACAGCAGCCCTGCGGTCAACGCAAGAAAAGCAAGGCAGCAGCAATGATAGAAACCACCACCAGATCCAGGAGCCCTCAGAATCAACAGACTAGAGCCAAAGAAAGCTCAGCAATACTACCTGGTGGAGTTCAGAGAACAAACCATCATCACAACTACCCATCCTCTTAGCTACCTTAGAAAGGACTATATGAAGAAATTCTATTTTACTGAGTTTATTTATAGTCATTCTAGCACACAGGCCATGATTTGGATTCAATTTGGCTAGAATTTTATAGATAGGAAAGGAATTATATGTAATCTTTCATATGGACAAATAGTAGAATGGATATGAATAGGCAGAGGTGAAAAATCTTCATAATCCCAGTACTTTAATTATTTTGAAACAAGCACTTTATGCATCTGTGCTTCAGTCTCTTTGACTGTGAGCTGGATATGATTTGATTTGCCCTGAATGCTCCACCAGACAGTTCTAAGTTCGTGAGATCTTGAACATAGAAGTTCCTGGGAAGGTGCAACAGTAAACAAAAACAACACCCTGGGAAGAAGGATGGAGTTTCAGTGCAGGAGATAATTTAAACAAAAGCTGCATCCAGTTTAGAACCCTTCAAAGATTTTGTAATTTAGCCCAGTATACTGACACAAAAATAACTGTAGTAAAGTGATGTAGTAGATAAGCAGACTACATTGCTACAGAAACAGTAAATTATGCTTGGGAGGTCATTGAAGAGGTTACATATGAGTGAGTAGAAGTTTGACAAAAGGAAAAATGTGGAAGATATGCATGTGTGAACTGGTAAGAGGGTTAGGACTTTCCAGGAAAAAGAAAGAAACTGTGTTTGCAAAAGCATAGAGGCATGAAACACATGATGTGTTTGGGAATTGGCAAGTACCCTTGTCTGGCCACAGCCTAGGACTTATGAAAAGAAGTAGAAACTGGAAAATTAATCTGAGGTTAGAGTGTGAATCCATATCAAGGAATCCACCCTTTTCTTATCAGGCAATGAGAATGCCACTCAAGGTTTTTAAGCAAATAAATTGACAAAATCAGATTCCTGTTTCACAGTTTATCCCAGCAGCAGTGAGCAAACAAAGTGAACACTGTTCTTTTTGCTCATGACTGTTTTCATCATTTGAGCTATTTTGTGGTTCTATACAAATTTTAGAACTATTTTTTTCTATTTCTGGGAATGTTGTTGGTTAATAGGAATTGCACTGAATCTGTAAATCACTTTAGGCAGTATGGATAGTTTAACAATATTAATTATTCCAATCCATGAGCAAGGGGTATCTTTCCATTTTTTGGTGTCTTCTTCAATTCTTCACATTAGCATTTCATACTTTTCATTGTAGAGATCTTTCACCTCCTTGGTTAAATTTATTTCTATGTATTTTTGTAGCTATTGCAAATGAGATTGCTTTTTAAATTTTTCTTTCAGGTTGTTTACTGCTAGCATATAGAAATTCTACTGATCTCTGTGAACAAAGCCAGAGACATCATACAATTTCTAAATATAATATAAATCTATAGGAACCAAAACAGCATGGTACTGGTATAAAAACAGACATACAGACCAATGGAACAGAATAGAGAATCCAGAAATACATCCACACAATAATAGCCAACTCATTTTAAACAAAGGTGCCAAGAGCACACATTGGGAAAAAGACAGTCTCTTCAATAAATGGGGCTGGGAAAACTGGATATCCATATACAGATGAATGAAACTAGACCCCTACTTCTCATTATACACAAAAATTAATTCAAAGTGGATTAAAGACTTAAATATTAGAAATGAAACTACAAAACTGCTAGAAAAAAAGCATTGGGAAAACACTTCAAGACAATGGTCTGGGGAAAAAAAATGATTGTAAGATTTCAAAAGGCAAAAATAGACAAATGAGATTATATCAAACCAAAAGCCTTCTGCACAACAAAGGAAACAATCAATAGAGTGAAGAAACAACCTACAGAATGGGAGAAAATATTTTCAAACTATTAATCTGACAAAGGATTAATAATCAGAATATATAAGGAACTCAAGCAATACAGCAGCAAAAATAATAATAATAATGCAGTTTTTAAATGAGCAAGTGTCTGAGTAAATGTTCCTGAAGATAAACAAATGGCCTACACATATATGAAAAATGTTCAACATCAGGGAAGTGCAATCAAAACCACAATGAGATATCATCTTACCCCAGTTAAAATGGCTATAATCAGAAAGACAAAAAATATAACAGATTCTGTTTTTTTTTAAATGTGGATAAAATGGAAGTTTCATATACTATTGATGGGAATGGAAATTAATGCAGCCACTATGGAAAACAGTATAAAGATTCGTCAAAAAAACTAAAACAAGAAATACTATCTAATCCAGCAATCCTACTGCTGGGTATATATCCAAAAGAAAGGAAATCAGTATGTCAAAGATCTGCACTCCCTTGTTTGTTGCAGCACTATTCACAATAGCCAACATGTGAAACTGACCTAAGTGTCCATCAATGGATGAATGGATAAAGAAAATATGGTGTACATATACACATTGGAATATTATTTATCCATTAAAAAAGAATAAAATACTGTCATTTGCAGCAACATAGGTGGAACTGGAATATATTATGTGAAGTAAAATAACACAGGCACAGAAAGATAAATATTATACATTCTCACTCATATGTGGGAGCTAAAAAAGTGGATCTCATGAAGGTATAGCATTGATTGATGGTTACAAGAGGTTGGGAAATACATGGGGGAAGTGAAGGATGAAGACAGTTTAGCTAATCAGTACAAAAATACAGTTACATAGAAGAAACAAGTTCTAGTGGTCAATAACACAGTAGGGTGACTATGTTAACAATAATTTGCCGTATATTTCAAAATCGCTGGAAGAGAAGATTTGGAATGAAATGTTTCCAACACAAAGAATGATAAATGTTTGACATGATGAGTATCCCAATTACTCTGATTAGATCATTACACATTGTATACCTTATCAAAATATCATATGTACCCCATATATATGTACAATTATTTTTTAATGCCAGTATGTGTCATGAAAGTGCTCTGTTTCAGACAGCCAGGAAAAGCACATGTCTTGTTCACTGTCATGTCTCGCTGGATACACAGTGCCTAACACAGTGCCTGGCATGTGGCAAGGCTTTGTAAATATTTGTTGAATTAATTGTTGTTAGAATGTATTATTAGTTGTGGAGAGTTTCATAGATGTATTTTAAACTTTTTTAACCTTTAATGCTGCAACATGTGGCCCTACTTAGTCTCACCTACTCACCTATTCTCACCTAGTCAACTTTGTGTTCCCAAGACGTGGCTCACTCTCTGGCACATAGTGGAAGTTCAATAAATCCTTGTGAACTGGACTGAACCCAAGGGCATTCTCAAGACCTTCCCCAATGGGCACAGGGAATGTGAGTTCTGCTGGTCTTTAGGAAAATAAAGGAGACAAAATTACTACTGACATATTTCATTTTGATTTGAATTTGAACTTGAATTTGTAAAACAGGTAAATACACTACTGAAAAGTAAAATAGTCATCATAAGAAAAAAGACATAAGTATGTTTTTACTGATATGTTCACTATGAGTGCTGTGATTTGGATGTGATTTTTTTCCCCATCAAAACTCATATTGAGTCTTGCTATTCAATGTGCAGTGTTGGGAGGTAGAACGTAGTGGCAAGTGTTTAGATCCAGGGGTTGCAACCCTCATTAATAAATTAATGTCTTCTCGAGGTAGTGAGCTCTTGCTCTCGTGAGGCTGGATTAGTTCTCACAGGAACAGATTAGTTCCTGTGAGAGTGGGTTGTTATAAAGGCAGTTTCTTTTTGTGTTTGGTCCATTTTTGCACATGCTGCTTCTCCTTTGACCTTCTGCCATATTTTGACACAGCAAAAAGCCCCCACCAGAAGCCCCCTCAAACTTCCCACCTGCAGAACCAAAAGCTAAATAAACTGATTTTCTTCATAAACTACCCAATCTCAGGCCCTCTGTTATAGCACCAATAGACCAAGATAATGAAGTCCAAAAATGTGACAAGTCATCTAACTAGACAATAAGAAAAGCCCATTATTGACCACATGAACTTCCAGGAGTTAAAGAGCACAGTGCTTTAATTTTCAAATTGTGATGAAAAAATTGAATTTGGAGGCGGGGGGAATCAATAAGTTTACAAGAATAATTATTAGCAATATTAACTACCATTGTTTTAGTTTTAGAATGGCCTAATATAAGACCAGTGTCTACTGGTCTTTCCTGCTATAACTGTGTAACACAACCGACTATTTTGGAAACTGAATTAAAAATTAAATTCTAAAATTTATTAGCTATGTTAGGTAAATTAAGGTGCTGTGATGGTTAATACCGAGTGTCAACTTGATTGGATTGAAGGATGCAAGGTATTGATACTGGCTATGTCTGTGAGGGTGTTGCCAAGGAGATTAACATTTGAGTCAGAGGGCTGAGGATGGAAGGCAGACCCACCCTTAATCTGGTGGGCACAACCTAATCAGCTGCCAGCGAATATAAAGCAGGCAGAAAAAGTGAAAAGGTGAGACTGGCTTAGCCCCCCGGCCTACATCTTTCCATCTTTCTCCCATGCTGGATGTTTCCTGCCCTCAAAATTGGACTCCACGTTCTTCAGCTTTGAGATTCGGACTGGCTCTTTCTGCTCCTCAAGCTTGCAGACAACCTATTGTGGGACCTTGTGATCATGTAAGATAATATTTAATAAATTCCCCGTGTGTGTGTGTGTGTGTGTGTGTGTGTGTGTGTGTGTGTGTGTGTATCTCCTATTAGTGCTGTCCCTCTAGGGAACCCTGACTAATACAGGTGCCAAGGCAAATTTCATTTATTCTCTGGTAAATATGTTTTTAACTTTTTATTCCTTCAATAAAATTTTTATATAACCTAATGATTCTTTTTTTCCCCCATTTATTTATTTTATTGCATTTTAGGATTTGAGGTACATGTGAAGAACATGCAAGATTGTTGCATAGGTACACACGTGGCAGTGTGATTTGCTGCCTTCCTCCCCATCACCTACATCTGGCATCTCTCCCCTTGCTATCTCTCCCCAGCTCCCCACCTCCCACCGTCCCTCCCCTATTTCCCCCCAACTGACCCCAGTGTGTAGTGCTCCACTCCTTGTGTCCATGTGTTCTCAATTGTTCAACACCCGCCTATGAGTGAGAACATGCGGTGTTTGATCTTCTGCTCTTCTGTCAGTTTGCTGAGAATGATGGTTTCCAGGTTCATCCATGTCCCTAC
>NW_016107318.1:3857176-3859861 GCF_001604975.1 Cebus imitator
TGCTGAGCTGTGAGCTCCGTTGTTCATTCAGAGCTGCTGGGCAAGTAGGTTTAGGTCTGCTGCAGCAGAACTCGTAAGCTGCTTTTTGTTCCCAGGTGCTCTGTCCCAGGGATTTAGGGCTTTATGAGTTGCTGTTATGCTGCTGCCTTCTTTTTTTTTTCCTTCAGAGCTGCCCTGCCCAGCAAGGAGGCAGCCTAGTCACTGTCTGCCTGTAGAGGCTTTGCTGAGCTGCTATGGGCTCCGCCCAGCTGCCCAGTGAACTTCCCTGCAGTCCTGTTTATATGGGTGTAGTTAGAACTGCCTCGGCAATGGTGGCCCGCCTCTGTTGGGGCGGAGTCTCTCTGCAGTGGCAGTTTGCCTTGGCTATGGCGGGCTGCCTTAGCATTGGCTGACTACCTCTGTAGTGGCGTGCTGCCTCGGTAATGGCGGACGCCCTTCCCCCACAGAGCTGGACTCTCCCAGGTTCAGCTGCGCTTGCTGTGAAACTTTCAATCCAGAGAGTTTCTGATTGCTGTTCTTTTGTGGGGGTGGGACCAGCCGAGCCTGATCGCTGGCTCCCTGCCTCAGAGCCTTTTTTTATTTTTTTTAAGTTGGTGTTCCACTCACCCATTGAAGAGGCACCGGGTCTGAGTGTTTTCCCCTGCGGCAAGTCACTGCGCTGGCTTAAACAGCGGCACTGAGATTCGTGGCGCTTTTTTTGCCCTGGAATCTACTGTCCTGGTTCCCTGCTCAGTCCCCTTTTTAAACAGATGAATGGGTGACTTCCCGTGGCTCCAATCGCCAGCCAAAGGGGCACTCGGACCAGCGTATTTTGTACAGAGAACCGCCGCTCCAGGGCGCTGACAAAGCAGCCACACGGGGCAAAGCAGAGGCGCCGGCCGGCACAGCCGCGCTGGCCAAAACAGCCATGTTGGCGACCCATGGAGCTCCTCCACCTGGTAATCTCCTGGTCTGTGGGCAATAAAAATGCGGCATCCACTCACCCTCTGCGCTTTCATTGGGAGCTGCAATCCTGAGCTGTTCCTAAACAGCCCGCTAATGATTCTTATAGGTCACTCTGGATGAGACTAAACCCAACAGTCAAAAATTTGAAAATGCCATGAAACCAGTTATTCATCATTACATAGAATAACAAAACCTAATTGGTTTTGCCTAGTTCAGTCCAATGTATTTGCATGTGTGGACACAACCATATTATAGGACAAATGTGAAAAACGTACTAAGACTTATGTCCTAAAATGGCTTGCACAGAAGGCAATTGACTTGGTAAACAAGATACTCTGTAAACAAACAGAGTTTAGCAGTCCAAGAATTGCTGCTGAAACATAGAACAACCCATCCACACAAAAAAAAATATAAAACACAATTCCAGGGATAAAGGACTTTGGTTGGTTATGGAAAGTGTTTCCAACATTCTGGGGGGGACATGTTAAATATGAGAAAACTGCAGACAAACAGCATCCAAGCTCCATGGAACAAAAGGAAGGCAAAAAGGACCCACTTGTTATCTTCCCCACAAATCTTAAATTTCATCATTAGCAATTCTTTGTCATGTTAAGTTCCAATGCCTTCAGTCTAGAGGTGCTTTAAGAAATATAATTAATTTCTGGGAAGGATAATGCCCTACATAGCGGAAGCTATATTTGAGAACACAGTGTGTGTGTTAGAGGCACAGGAATGAAAAGTTAACAGGCACAAAAAAGGGAGTGTAAGAGCACTGAAGACAATGAACTGACCTCCTATCATTTACACTGAATAAATCACAAAGACAGCATATAACAAAAAACATTCCAATCAATTGCTTTAAAAATGTATTATGTAATTAATTAACAATCATTTTAGGAATCCACAATATGGTTCATCTTCTCATGAAGTATCCTCCAGATAGTTCTAAAATTAAAGGTCACAAGTATTTCAAGTTTAAATATCCAATATAACCAGATTCCAATATCAATAAGGATATAACCTCAGATCCAGTAGATAGACAGCAATGTGGCTCCACTCTCCCTTCCACACCAGGAATCAAGAATCTTTTCATTTGATTTCAAGCTAGTTTGGGAAAATTTGACTTAATAATATCTGTTTCTAAAATTTATTGAAAATTTTTACTGGTAGTGAGCCATCTGTCAGGCTGGCTAATGTCACACACTAAACATTCTAAGTTATTAAATCTTCTTAAGTATGCATGTGTTTGTGTGTGTGTGTATATATATGTATATATATATACACACATATACACTATATATATACATACATGTGTATATGTGTGTGTATATATATTATGTATACAGACAGGTTATATATATGTGTATATATACACTATGTAAATGTATACCATACATTTATATGTACTATATATATATTTACCATCTGTAAAATGGGTATATATTCAGAAGATGTCCTGAAACCAATACCCTGTAGATATCAAGGGACAACTATACTGTGAATCAACAGGTTAGAATTGTGTAGTCTAGAAAAATAAGCTCAAGTGGGAGGACGATCCAAGATGGCCATTTAGGAACAGCTCAGGATTGCAGCTCCCAGTGAAAGCGCAGAGGGTGAGTGGACGCCGCCTTTTTATTGCCCACAGACTAGGAAATTCCCGGGTGGAGGTGCTCCACGGTCGCCAGTGCGGCTGTTTCGGCCAGCGCGGCTGTGCCAGCCGGCGCCGCTGCTTTGCCCCGC
>NW_016107318.1:3865051-3866936 GCF_001604975.1 Cebus imitator
AAAAAAAAAAAAAATCCACTTGTGACTGCTGCTACTCAAAGTGTATATTCAGGGCAACTAGAATCTATGTTCCTGAGTTGCAATCCTCAAGCTTGTTCCAAATAAACTCTACTTATATTTAAAAAAATAAAATAAATAAAATAAGACAGGCAAAATTAAAGAAAAAAGAATAAAAAGAAATGGCAAAACCTCCAAGAAATATGAGAGTATGTAAGGAGGAAAAAACCTATGATTTATCGGCATTCCTCAAAGGGACAGGGAGAAAGCAAACGACTTGGAAAGCATATTTCAGGATATCATCTGTGAAAATTTCCCCAATTTCACTAGAGAAGCCAACAATCAAATTCAGAAAATACAGAGAGCCCCTGCAAGATTCTACACAAGAAGATCATCCCTAAGACACATAATTATCAGATTTTCCAAGGTCAAAATGAAAGAAAGAATATTAAAGGCAACTAGAGAGAAAGAGCTGATTACCTTCAAATGCTTTCTGTGGATCTCTCAGCAGAAACCCTACAAGGCCAGAAGAGATTGGGGGCCTAAATTCGGCATTTTTAAAGAAAAATATCTTCAGCCAAGAACTTTATATCCAGCAAAAGTAAGCTTCTTCAGCAAAGAAGAAATAAATTCCTTTTCAGAAAAGCAAATGCTGAGAATTTGTTACCACCATATTCCCCTTACAAGAGATCCTGAAAGGAGCACTAAATATCAAAAGGAAAGACTGTTACCAGCCACTACAAAAACACACTTAAATACACAGACCAATGACACTACAAAGCAACCACACAAATAAGCTAATAACAAGCTGACACCACAATGATAGGATCAAATATACACATATTAAAACTAACCTTGAATGTAAATGAGCTATATCTCCCCATTTAAAAAGCACAGAGTGGTTGGCTAAATAAAAAGAAATATCCAATTGTTTGTTGTCTTCAAGAGACTCACCTCACACACAATGACACCCATAGGCTCAAAATAAAGGGATAGAGGAAAATCTATCAAGCAAATAGAAATCAGAAAAAATCAGGGATTGCATTCCTAATTTCAGAAAAAAAAAACAGACTTTAAACCAACAAAGATGAAAAATGACAAAGAAGGGCATTACATATGGTAAAGAGTTCAATTCAACAAGAAGACCTAACTATCCTAAATATGTATCCACCCAACACAGGAGCATCCAGATTCATAAAGCAAGTTCTTAGAGACCTACAAAGAAAGTTGTACTCTCATATGATAATAGTAGAAGACTTCAACACTCTATTGACAGTATTGCACAGATCTTTGAGCCAGAAAATTAGCAAAGATATTCAGGACCTGAACTCAACATTGGACCAAATGGATTTCACAGACCTCTACAGAACTCTCCACCCAAAAACAACAGATAATAAATTCTTCTCATTGCCACATGGCACATACTCTAAAGTTGACTACACAATCAGATATAAAACAATCATCAGCAAATGCAAAAGAACTGAAATCATACCAAACACATTCTCAGACCATAGCATAATAAAAATAGAAATCAAGACTTTAAAAGTCACTCAAAACCATTCAATTATATGGAAATCAAACAACCTGCTCCTGAATGATGTTTGAGCAAATAATGATATTAAGGCAAAAATAAAGAAATTCTTTGAAACTGAGATCAAAGATACAACATAGAAGAATCTCTGGGCCACTGGTAAGGTAGTGTCAAAAAATTAGAAAGATCTCAAATTACCAAACTAACATCACAACTAAAAGAACTGCTGAAGCAAGAGCAACCAACCCCAAAGATAACAGAAGACAAGAAAGAAATCACAGAAATCAGAGCTGAACTGAAGGAGATTGAGACAGGAAAAACCATTCAAAAGATCAGTAAATCCAGAAGTTGGTTGTT